>NC_056746.1:725260568-725505568 GCF_019279795.1 Protopterus annectens | reverse complement strand
ACATTATCAGAGTCATTATATACCAGTTGTGGTGGGTATGTTGATAATTGTTGGAGATAAGGTGGGGGAGAGAAAGATGTTAATTAACAAGTAGTATATTCCTGTAGTCCACATTACTTTCCTAGTCAGTGCTCTTATCTGTACCTTACAAGTCTTACTACACTACCCTATAGCCTTATTTTGGACAGTGCTATGGCTGTTGTCATCATTACACATGAACTGGTTTTACCTGCTTCACCTTTTACCTGGTATACCTGTGAAGGGAATGTTTGTTAACACTGACTGTTTGTACACATAAGCCCGGATTCTGGGTTGATGTTTTGCACTATGCTATCGAACTCTTTCTGCACAGACTCTGGCCATGTGTTGACCACATGCTTGTGTGCCTGGACATATCTAGAATATTGGCCTCTTCTACCTTTAGTGACCTGACACACACATATACATGCTTTCCTACACAGTTATATTATGTAGCACAGTGTGGGTGACAGTGACCAGTGATACTTTATTATTCAGAGGAACTGCAACACTCACAATCCCCTACAATTCCAGGGTGGACAGTACCAGTACAAGTTATACTGGTCTGTATTTCTCAGCACAGTGTTCGTATCCAACGTACCTGTGGGAGCAATGTTTGTTAGCACTACCTGACTGTTGCCACACAAATTTCCAGATTACACATTAGTAGTATGCACATACATCTCACTCTGTTACTGTACACACTCTGGTCATAGCTTGGCAACATGGGAGTGTAGATAGGACATACTTGGAATATAACAGCTTTGGGGGTTGCTTCAGTGACATGTGTGTTCTCATGATGTTTGACAATCACTTGTATTCCCTGTTTGCTGGCTACACATCTGGGATCATCCCACAGACTTACCAGGGGACAGGCAGCAGATATGGGCACATATACTGGACATTCTGGCCTCATGTGTACAGTTGTGGGGTATGAGTCTGTATGCAGTCTAATTCCACTCCCAGGATTCAGATCATAGCTGTGTCTACTGCAACTTAAACACTGCCCATCACAGTTGTGTCTGCTATATTGATATTGCTGTATATCTCCAATCTGCTTTCTATCTTAATAATCTCCTGTGCTTATGCATTCTGACCTTGTATAACAACACTTTTATACATATTTCCTAGACAGTTATATGTTGTAGGACAGTGTGGGTGACAGTGATGTGTAATACCTCATTATTCAGAGCAACTGCATATCATTCTTGTATTTCTGGGCACAGTGTTTGTATCTGACAGACCTGTGGGAGGAATGTTTATTAGCAGTACCTGAATGTTCCTACACACAGTACCAGGTTCCACATTACTATTATGCACATACATCTCACTCTGTTACTGTACACACTCTGACCACAGCTTAACAAGGTGAGGTGCAAATGGGACATACATGGCTTCTCAGTCACACAAGGTATTGGGGAGTTGCTAGTGTGCCAGGTTTGTTATCATAGATGTGTGTCAATCAGTTGTATTTCCTGTTTCTGCCTATGCATCTGGGAGCATCCCAATGATTTCCCAGGGGGACAGGTTGATAGACAATAGATATGGGCCACTTTCATAGACATTCTGGACATATCTGTAGAGTTGTGGGGTATGATTCTGTATGCAGACTACTACCACTGGCAGGATTCGAACCGTGGATGTGTGTGCTAAAAAAGCAACAGTTCACATCTCAATTGCATGTGCTATTTGGTTTTTGTTGTCTGCATTTTTCCTGTTTACTGTCTATGTGTCTATCAGTTGTACTAAATGCATTCTGGGGATTACACCTGTCATATACAGGCCTTCCTACACATTCAATTTATGGTGCATGGTGTGAGTAACAGTGCTTAATACCACAGTACTATTACATGATTGCAAATCTACATTACCATATGATACAAGAATATACACATGCAGTCCAGTAGTTAGACCTGTTTTGTCAGGTAATTACACTTTTATTGACATACAAACAATATGAGACTCTTCCTGCCATATTTTCTAGTGTATGCAGTACTTACCTTGAACAATACAGGTTTTATACTAGCAATTAATTTACTACTACTTTTATTTTTATTCCCTATGACAGTAAAAGCATGAGTATTACTGACCTGCCTCACATCACAACTGCTCCAGGTGGCTGATGTTGGCCTCCTGGTTCGAGGCCCACTCCGTTGCAGCTGTGGGGGACATAAGAGGAATATTTAGCCATATCTATCCATGATATACCTGAGCTGGCAATTATTACACACATACTGGGGTGATACACATGTCTGGAACATCCCCTGACACTCTAGCCTCTTGGAGCCATTCCTCCAAGAGGTCCCCCTTCTGCCGCTTCAGGTCGGCATAGTGGTGCCTGACCTGCTCATCAGTTTATGGTATGCCAGTGGCACTGGTGAGGTCACAGGTGAGATGATCCCAGGCCTCTGCTTTATATTGGGAGCCCTGGTACTGGCCCTGCAGCAGTCTTTGTGCATGGTCTTTAACTAGGAGTCCTGCCATGACCTTGGACTCCTGGATGCACCAGCGCTGCACCCGGAAGCGCACTCCTTCTCCCCTTACTGCCATAGTGCTTGCAAGTGGAAGCTACAACCAGTTATGACATGTATACCTGCCTCTTGGGTTTAAACTTAAGCACTACACCCTCTTATACTCCTTTTAAGTACTTGCTCCCTATTGGCTCTTTCTGATCAGTCAAGTAGTTCCCTATATTATTCAGGCATGTCCAAAGGTCAGTTTCAGGTTTACTCTCCAGTCCAGCTGGTGAATCTGGGAATCTTGAGGCAATGTTACAACTGCCTTATGTATACAGACCACCCTCTCCTCCTCCCAACAAGCTCAAATATATGTGAGAGATGCAACTATATAGCCAAACTGGAGGCTGAGCTCTCTCAACCCAGTACTGGCACAGCCAGTCAGGAAGAGAAGGTAACCACACACACAACAAATCCAGTCTCACATAGACCTATCGCATCAGCAAACCAAACACATAAACACACAAAAACATACTCGGAGGCTCTAAATAAAATCTGCCTAAGCAGCAGAGACCTCCAAAGCAAACATCCAAGCAACCCCTACCACGAAACAATACCCACGTAGCACACAGCTCACAAAGTCAGTGTGCCACACAGTAACAGCCCTTAAGGCTAAACAACACACCTAATACACTTGTAATAGGTGACACTATTGTCAGACACACTGACGCCCCACTCACCAGACTGAACAAGAAGAAGGTTACTGTAAGCTGCCTGTCGGGTGCCAGGATCCACCACATAACACAAGCACTCAGGTCACTCCAAAGCAAGTACAAATATGACTCCGTCATTGTCCATGCTGGTGTGAATGACCTGAGACGTACCTCCCTGGACTACATGAAAAGAGACATAGAGGAGCTCTCTGATCATGTAGCCTAGGCTGGTATGACCCTGACCTTGAGTAGCATCTTGCCCTCACCAAGAATGATGCCACGGTATAAAGACAAAATGATCAATTTTAACAATTGGCTAAAGTATTGGAGTCATTCAAAGGGGATCCAGTGTCTGTCAGCCTGGGATGACATGCTCGACAAGCCACGTTGCTTCACTAGGGATGGCTTGCACCTGTCACCCCTGGGTTTTCGAATACTGGCAAAGGCTCTTGCCTCCCCCATAGTGCCTTTTTTAGGCAAGGCTCAAAAGACAAATCCACCTCCATAGACAATACAAAGAAAAAAAACTAAGGGTAATGCTGCTCAACGCCAGAAGTCTAAACCTCAAGATGCACGCACTCGAGACTCTCCTCAGTATGCAGAATATCGATATCTGTGCAGTAACAGAAACCTGGTTCAAGGCTCCCAAGAGCACCCCAGCACTAACAGGTTATACTTCATACCATGCTTTTCGGCCCCACAACTCGGACCGAACCACAAAATGAGGGGGAATATCCATATTTATCAAAGATACCCACACCTCCAGGTTAGTGGCACTGCACAAAGCATCGGAGACCATCCATGTGCAACTTACAGTGGGCAAAACTGCCTTTCAGTTTGTAGCCTGCTACAGACCACCCTCCCAAACACAGGAACCCCACTCGGCTTTCCTGAGAACACTGGAGAATATGAAGGTCTCTCCAAACACCATTATATTGGGTGACTTCAACTACCCAAACATTGATTGGGAAAACTACTCAAGCCCAAACACCCTTGCCCAATGGTTCCTAGAATTTATATACTCAAATGCTATGGAACAACTGGTCACCACTCCCAGAAGAGGGGAAAACATATTGGATCTGGTCATCACCAACATGTGGTCTCTATGTTCCACACCAGAGGTATACCCCTCATTGGTAAGATCAGACCATAAACTAATCTCACTGGACATCCATATTCCATTCCCACCCCCAGCCAAGGAAACCAGGGTGAAGAACTTCTCAAAAGCAAACATCACACTTCTCAAAACCGAGGTGGAATCCTTCAAAGTCCCCGGGCCAGTGGAAAATATGGCCCAAAATGCAAATCCTTTACAAAAGCATTCTATGCACACCTACAGAAATGCATAGAGCATGCTCTCCCAAATAAAACCAAGACTTACTCCTCCAAAGGCAGGAGACCTGCCTGGTGGACCCCGGCCATAAATAAGCTATACAACAGAAGGAGAAAGCTACTACATGATAGAGCAAAATCCCAAAAAGGGAAGGCGTCTCTGATCAGTACTAGCAAGAAACTACGATCCCTCATAAAATCATGTAAGGCCAGCTTTGAATGAAAAATTGCACAAGACACTAAAGATAATCACAAGGCCTTCTTTAGTTATGTCAGGAACCTGGGAGGCAACTCCCAAATATGCTCTGAGTTAGTGCAAAATGACAAAAAATACACTGAAGCCACAGACATTGCCAACATCCCGGCAGAAAGGTTCAGTGCAAACTTCTCACCCCCTTCCCCCCCAAAAGAGCAAATGTCTATCCCAACAGAGTGTAGCCTTCCTGAGATCACAGATGCACAGGTGAGAGCTGCCCTCTCCAAAGCAAAAAACACAGCATCATGGGACCAGACAGTGTCCCGGGCTGCGTCTTACAAAAGCTCAAAGAAGAACTAAACCCTCATATAAAGTCACTGTTCAATCTCAGCCTTACTACAGGATATGTACCCAAGGAATGGCGTACAGCAACAGTGGTCCTGCTCCACAAAGGTGGTGCCACAACAGACACTGGAAACTATCACCCTATAAGCCTGACTAGCCTGGTCTGCAAAGCTATAGAGCGTATCATCATGGAAATCATAAACAAAGACATTGGGAACCTCCAGACACTGGATCCTACCCAATTCGGCTTTGTTAAGGGCAGATCTTGCCTCTTGAACCTGGTTGACTTCTTTGAAACAGTTACCAAAGCCATAGATGAAGGGAAGGTAGTCCATAAAGCCTACCTGGACCTCGCAAAAGCCTTCAACAAAATACCCCACTCGAGCATCATAAATAAGCTCACCAGCTTAAATATCAACCCCTATGTCACAAGATGGGTTGCAAACTGGCTCAGGTATAGAACCCACATGGTCAGAATAGCAGGTGCCATGTCAGACTCTAAACCAGTTACAAGTGGCGTCCCACAAGGCTCAGTCCTGGGACCTCTCTTGTTCGGTATATATTTCTCCAAGGTACAGGCTAACACGGGTGGACTATGACTGACCAAGTTCGCAGATGACTGCAAACTGGGTGCCATAATTGACTCTCCCGCTGACACAAGCATCTTCCAAAAGGGTCTCACAGAGATGGATAACTGGTGCCAGAGCCATGGCCTAAAGCTAAATGCCAGAAAATGCATAGTCATCCCCTTTGGGAAAAACAAAGTTCCCACAAATTACCACATAGGTGGTAATCCATTAAGTACGGAAGAAGTAGTTAGGGACTTGGGGACCCAAGTAGATAGCAATCTCTCCTTTGACAATCACGTTGCCAAAGTGGTTAGAAAGAGCTTCTATATAGCCCACCTTATCACAAAATTGTTCACATCTAGATCAAGAGAGGTCATTGTGCCCCTCTACTCATCACTTATCAGGCCCATAATTGAATACAATGCCCCATTTGGGATGTACCTTACCTGACACCTGCAGCAACTGGAAAGACCCCAAAAGTACCTCACCAAGAGGATCAAGGGACTCAAACAGATGCCCTATGCAGTTCGGCTAATGAAACTCCAGCTCTACTCAGTTATGCATCACCTACTCAGAGGCGATCTGTGTCTGACGTATAAAGCCATGTCCAACCCAGAATTAATGGACATGCTTCACCTCAGGAAATCCAAATCCCTTAGAGCTACATGCTCCAGGGACTTGAACCTCAGCACAGAAATAAATAGGACATGCTGGAGGGACAGATTCATATCCCAGAGGCTCCCCTCACTCTGGAACAAAATTCCAATCCATGTTAGGCAGAGCCCCTCTCTGACCCTCTTCAAGAGAAATCTTGATGAGTGGATGGGAGATTATAAGTTTACCCCTGGGATCTCTTCTGTGTCCCTGCTTGACAGAGGTACAGTAAACTAACCTTAAAAGGGCTACATTCTCTGACCTACTATACAGCGGCTCAGTCAACTAATCTAAAAGGGTGGCGAAAGCCAAACACACTCTGGCTAGGCTTATAAATGCCCTAGGGCAGATAGCCTAGTATCAACCTATGAACCTAAGTATTTATTTATTTATTTATATTTATTATTTTACATTTGTTGACCGTGCTAGTCTAACTGGATATATGTCCATTTTCAGTAGCGGCCCAGGGAGATAAGCTCCACGACAAATTGTCAACATAAAAAATTACAAAGAAATATAAAAAATGAAATTATAGTAATATATACACTGACAAATCTGGTTAATAGGAAAACATTTGAAGAAGAGCTATCAAATACAATGAAAACTGGAGTTTCAAAAATGACATGGAGGTACATTCCATAATGCAAAAAGGAGGCATGGAATCTAATTCAATGTACAGGTAACATACATCACTTAATGGCAAAGAAAAAAAAAGCAGGAGGTATACAGTCTGATGCCATATACAGTACATTACACAATGAAAGTGGCTGATTAATAGTAGTAATAATTAGTTACAAAGAAAAATTAATAATAAAATGTTTTTAATAATTTTTTTCTAATAAGTGAGAGAGAGAAGGAAATTAATGAGATACAGAGCATATAGGCCATATATTGTTAAAAAGGAAATGACAGAAGAATTAATTGAAAGAAAAAAGGGGAGACAGAGCATAATTTGGGTAGAGGACAGGTTTAGGCAGGTTTAGTACAGTGGCATGTCCAGTGTGTTTTGAGAAAAAGTTTCAGTCTTTTTTGTAGAGTGATAAAGAGGAAATAGAGGAACGGTCACAGGGGAGAGATTCCAGAATTTTCCCACAGTATTGGAGAAGAGAGAATCCCCAGCCCTGTTGTTAGATTTAGATGTTTTGACTAGAAGTTTCTGAGATGAACGTAAGGACTTCAAATTATTATAGGGGGTAATGATGGTAGAGAGACTAGGAGTACTGGAAGGTTGGTAGAGAGTTTTATGTGCAATGATTAGTTGGTGGTACTTGATCAGATTCTGTAGTTCCAGCCATTCAAGCTGCTTTAAGTTAACACAGTGGTGAGTTTTAAATGGGTTACCAGTAGCAAATCTGGCTATATTATTGTAGGAGCTTTCCAACTTACTGAGGTTGCTTTTAGATAGGTTGGTGAAAATGGAAGAGGCATAGAGGAGTGTAGAGATTAGATGAGCATGTGCAATAGTAGTTCTAGCTGTGGGTGATAGGAAGGGTTTTATTCTGTACAGAGAGCCAAGTTTTTTGTTGACAGATTTAATAGTGTTGTTAACGTGTATATCAAAGGAAAGATTGTTGTCTATGGTGACACCAAGTAACTTGGTAGTTAGGTCGGGTAATATTATGGTGCCATTTGTGGAAGAAACAGAAAAATCTAAGGGGGAGGATTTCAGATTAGGATTGAAAAGGAGGAGTTTAGTTTTTGGGGGTTTAAGAGTAGGCAACAATGAGTGAACCATTGTTCCACAGTGTTAAAGACATTTTGGGTAACGGAGTGAAGGTCAGAAGAGGTTTTAGCGGAGCATATAAGTGTGGGGTCGTCAGCATATTGTATGGAAGTAGCTTGGGGAATTGCTTGATGAAGGTTGTTGATGAATATGGAGAAAAGGAGAGGGCCTAATATGGACCTTTGAGGTACACCAAGGTTAACTGGTAGGTGGGTAGATAGAGTGTTACGCCAAAGTACAGCCTGTTGTCTTTTATTTAGGTAGGATTGGAACCATTTGATAGAGAGTGCATGTAAGGACAGGGATTTGAAGATATCTATCAGAATTTGATGATTTACCATATCGAATGCTTTGGACAGATCAATAAATAGTGCTGTGGAGAGCAAATTGCAGTTACGGTTTTTGTTGATACAATTTGTAAAGGAAAGGAGGGCAGTGGTAGTGCTATGGGAAGGTCTGAAACCATGTTGACAGATAGAGAACAAGTTATTGTGCATTAGGTGGTCTAGTAACTATCTATGTATGCATTTCTCCATGATCTTTGCCAAAGGGGAAAGAAGAGCTATGGGACAATAATTGGAGAATTCGGTTGAGTTGCCACCTTTGTGGAGGGGGATAATATGGGAGACTTTCCAGATACTAGGGATGTGGCCTTCACTAATAGTTCTATTGATAAGAATGGAGATGGGGTAAGCAATCGATTTGGCAGATTTCTGTAGGTATTCAGCAGGTATTTGGTCTGCTGAAGGAGAGCATGGTTTCAATTTTTGGATTAGGGCAAGAATATGGGTTGTTCGGACTGATTAGAGAAAAAATGGTGGGGGTGGAGTTTTGTTGTAGGTAGGTAAAGTAAAATTACCAGAAGATAATTGACTGGCTAGTGTTTGGATAGCGTCAGTGAAAAAGGAATTGAAGGCATTAGCAGTATACATGGGATTTTCTTGGTCAGTATTTTGTGGGTTTGGTGTACTGGATTGACCTGGATGTAGTAATTGGTTAACGCTCGCCCAGAACTTTTGTGGGGTCTTATGGTTAGCTTTCTGAAATTGAATGTAGTAGTTTCTTTTATCTGATAGTATAGCTTTCTTAGTGTTAATTCTTAATTCTCTGAAAATTTGTTGGTCAACAGGATTTTTGGTCATTCTCCATTTATCCCAGAATTTATTTCTAAGATGCATTTTCTGTTTTGTTTCTTTTGAAAGCCAAGGGGCAGATTTGGTCTTGAATCTGATTGCATGGGTTAGGGCATGGCGATCAAGAATGGCTAAAAAATATGAATTAAAGTATTGTACTGTTTCTTCTAGAGGAAGGTAATTTAAGGGAGACCAGTTGCATGCTCTAAGTTCCTTTTGGAAGAGATCAGGGTTGAAGTTCTTTTTGGATCTGATATTCCTGATAGTGGTAGGAATGGGAAAATAGGATTTGTGCCTGATAATATAGGTAAGTGAGTGGTCACTTATATCATCAGGAAGGGTTCCAGATTCATATGGTTGGGGATGGTTGTTTATAAGAATCCAGTCTAATGTGCTTTCCTTCTTGTTGTGTTTGTCTATCCTGGTGGGGGAGGTGATGGTTTGGGAGAAACTGTGAAGGTTAATGTGGGTGGTAGGGTGGCTACTACTACAGCAATTCCAATCAATGTTTATATCACCAAGGATTAAAGTTTCTTGGGGAAGGTGTTGAGATAACCAGCATAGGATATTTTCCATGCTGGCATTGTTGTTACCGGGGGGTAAATAGATACAAATAATGTAGATGGCTTTGGCTTTGTTAAGTTCAAGTTTGGATATGAGAATTTCTGCATTGGTATTCGGAGGCAGTTTAGTGTCATAAGTAGTTAACTGTAATCCTGATTTAGATAGAATAGCAACCCCCCCACCCTTTTTGGTTACACGGTGGAGTCTTAGAATATTATACCCTGGTGGGATGACTTTATTATCTTTAGTTGTAGGTTTTAGCCAGGTTTCCATTAAACAAAGAATGTCGAAGGAGTAGACATCTAAGAAGGCATGGAGTTGAGCTATTTTATTGTTAATGCTTCGAATATTAAGGTGAGCTAAAAGGAGTGAATTAGATTGTCTAGTGATGAAAAAATTAGTGGATTGGTTGGGGTTGGGGAGAGAGGTTGGGTTAGTTAATGGCCCTGGGTTTGGGTGAATGTCTCCATTTTTTAATAAGTGGAGTTGTTTGAGATAGTATGGACTAGGGAGTTTGCTATTTGTGAGTAGGGATTTCCTGGGATTGAGGTTGGTATATCTAATGTGGTGTATTCTCTGATATTTTGCTAGTAGGTAACTAGGAGTAGTTGTTATGTTGGCATGGTTCGAGAGAATGGGTAGATATAGGGAGCTGGTTTGTTTGTTAGGGTGGTGAAAGTATGGAAGTAATGGAATTTCATAGGCGGAGAGTATGTAAGCAACAGTAAGAGGTGACAGTAGTATAATAATGAGTAGTAGTTGGAAGTGAACAGTAGAGTGTGGTTTAGTCATTTTAATGGGTGTGTAAGTAATTGAGTTATATGTAGGTATGGAAGTAAAGTAGGTATGGAGGAGGGGTAGAGAGGGGTGTGTGAGGAGTTTAAGGGGAGAGGTTTGAGAAAGGAGGAGTAGAGATAGATGAGCAAATAAAAAGTTTACCTAGAGTACTGGGTGGAGGAAGGGGAGTGGCTTGTAAGTATTAATGTAGGACCCGGGGGTGGGAATTGGGGGTAGGGAGGAGAGTGGAGTGAGCCTGCAGGGGCGAACGGAGCGGGAAGAAACAGGTAAAAAGCAGCTGTGGAAGAAACAATCAGTAGTGCAGGCTTCAGAAGGTAAGTTTGCTAAGTCATAAATGGGTAAGAACAGTGATGATAGAGCCTAGAAGTGGTAGTAAAACATAGTATAGGGTGTAGTTGAAGGAGCTAAAAAACAGGTCTGGGAATACAGGAAAATAAGGTAAGTAATACAGACACAGGAGGATAAGAGTAAGATAAGATTGGGAAGAAGGGTGCCGCCTTGTGGACAGGTCTATAATTGCAGGTAGCTCTATGAGGGAGGTAGCTGTGTAAAGACAGGAGAAGAGTGAGAGCTCGGATGGGGAGTTATGTGTAGACGGTAGAAGGGGAAGTGAGTGTTAGATACTAAAAAGGGATCGAGGGTAGAGGCTGCTGGCTGTCCTGACTCAGAACGTGCTTAGGCACCTATAGTAATGGTACAATGGTAGTGAAATAATCTGGCAGTAGTTAGCAAACATACTTTTCTTGTATCCTTGAGTGGGGATGCAGGGGGTTTAAGGCTGAGAGGTGAACCCCGCTGGTATTTGGAGAGGGCCCTTAGGTTCCTATAGTCTAGTGTTGGAAGCACAGGAAGAACAGGGAATCTTAAGGAGGGAAAGAGATAAAGTGGGGAGAGAAAAATAAAAGTTAGCACAGGTTAGGCTAGTGTCGTCAAGTTACACAAGATATTCACTGAGACAATGTATGAAGATAGTAACAATACAGTTCCATTTACTTGGTGGCAACAATATAAGAAAACAATTATTGTAAACAAGAGAAAAGTTATTCTAATCGGAAGCAGTAAAACTAAGTTAGCAATAAACATTCCCTAAGTGACTAGCAGTTCTCAGAGCAGATATGCAGCTAGCCTGGGGATTATATACAGCCAACATAAGGAACTGATAACCAGGTGCTCAGTTATCAGCAAAGAAGCTCCTAATACTCTACACAATTCAGGTGCCAGAAGGGCTACTTGTGGTAATCTCTATAAGACAGCCATAGTTACAAGGCCATTTTTCGGCCTGAAACGCCAAAACAGTAAATGTGGAAAGTGATAAACGGCTGTTCTTCCAGTTAAGATTAATGGGGTATCACCGAATTCGAGAGCTGATTACAGGCGTGACACAGAATAATAGTGGTGCAGGCACGCTCAGAACTGGCTTTGCTAGAGCGGCGTTCTAAATAAGTAGCCTGCTGCTACTTAATAAGGTTCTAAAATACCTTAACTGTTATGTAATGAAAAAAGAAAGTGAAACAGCAGTTAGGTATGAGAGCAAGTTCAAATGCCCTCGCTAAGCCGCCACATGGATGGCGCAGTTCAAAAGAGCCAAATTCAACTCTGGGGACCAGTGTCAAATGTTAAACCACCCATGAAAGGTACCACTAGGGTACGAGAGTAGCTACAGCTGTTGCCGGCATTACAAAATAGAACAATAAAGTTTGGGGACTGGTTTAATTACAACAAAACAGTTAATTGAACTGAGTTATCACACTACCCTTGCTCAAAAAAGTTACCGGTGGGTTTTAAACAAGTTCTGGCCATTGACGGCTTACATTAAACAAATAAGAATAGGGGATAACTTTAAGCTATACCACAAAAAAGCGAAAACTTCAGTTAGGTATGAGAACAAGTAGGGCCTATTTCCCACACTTTTCCGTGATTGGATGGTTTTGAAAAAGCTAAGCTATGGGCAAACTTTCTTACCTAAGGTTGGCATTGTTTAAAGGGGTATAACACTGGGCACAATGAGTTAGCTGGTCTACACATTGCTCACACTTCCTAAGCTGGCCTGTGCAATGCTTGGCATTGCTTACATTAGACTTTCATTATCATGCCTTTTTGGCATTGTGTTATTATTCATTACACCTTATATGTATGCCTGGTATCCATGATTAATATGTACATACAGTCTGTGGGGTTCTTGTCTTTTATTGGGGAGTTCAACACTCTATTACAATTACACTTCACTTCTGGACTTACTCCTGTACTCCAGTTCACATATTTATGTTATGTAGTGGGTTATGGTACATATGACTGTATACTGCTTCCTTTCACAAGTTCAGTTTGGTTATACTATGGTGAGGACTTGTTTGCTACTACCTCATCCTTCTGTACTTCTGTGATGACTTGGTGGGTAACTGCTGGGACAATGGTGTATAGCGTCCTAGGTTTGAGAGCTGCATGGCTGTTTATTTTGTTGATGGGCAGAACAAAGGCCATTAGATACAGAGTGATTAAGACACTTTTGAGCAGTTGTAAGTGGGTTTGCATGATGGTAAGCGCTGTTAACCTGCTGTTACATCTGCTTACAGAGAGTTAGCTTCAGAATTGCTTAGACAGTGTAGGCATTGCATACCACCGCGCAAACGGGGTTACACTCGCTTACTAGTGCTTATATATGCTCACTACTGCTTATTGGTGCTTAGACCTGCTTACTAGTACCTTATACATTATGACACTGACACCTCACATGTGCATTTACTGCAGTACTCCAGTTCAAAAATATATGTTATTTAGTGGGTTATGCAACAAAAATATTTGTCATAACGTGCTTTGCCATGTAAAACTGGATGTGCTGCTGTGGGTCTCGAACTGGGAATGCCTGCTCATAAGGTGAATGCTCTGCCCACTACACTATTGCTGTGCTGCTTCATTTGCATATATCTTCCTTGTTATCCTCTTCAGCCTTTTAAGGTGCTTTAACCATAGCTAAGCGATGGGCACGCAGGAAGGTCTAATACAGACAAATGATTTTTGCCAAAGCCATGGCTTAACACTCAATGTCAATAAATGCAAAATATTTTTTTTTATGAAGTTGGCTACCTGGGAAAAGTACCTCATTGATAAAATACCCCTAAAAGAAGAAGACACAGTAGTCAGGGATTCAGGGACTCATGTAGATAATTACCTGTATTTTGACCATCATGTGTCTAAGGTAGTATATAAGTTAGGACATGGCATTTAGATCCAGAGAAGTCATCGTGTAACTGTACTCAGTCCTCATCAGATCCATCACTGAGTATAACACCCCCTTCTGTATATAACTGACCAGGCACATACAACAGCTGGAGTTTCCCCAAAGATTCCTCACAAAAAATAATACAGGGCAGAAACATAATATTCTGTGTAGACTGCCTCAAAGCCCTATCTTTATTTTCTATTTCCTACAGACTGATGACAGGCAATTTATGCCTGCATCCTGCTCTGATGAAACTTATGCATATCCACAAAATGAACAGCACCAGAATGTCTAGATCTAAAGATTTAAACTTTGCTTGTGTCTTAAACAGGACATGTTGGAGGAACAGGTAGGTATCTCACAGAATCCCAATTCTCTGGAATAGACTTCCTATCTATGTGAATCAGAGCCCTTCCCTAACCCTATTCAAGTGCAATCCAGGCCAGTGGATGGGAAATTTGAAATTCACCTCTGGTCTGAAACCTATTTTCTGATGGACAGAGGCCTACTACAGTACAAAATGTTCATGACCTGGTCCTTACAAATAAAGCACCTCTATGTGGCTATACCCTTCCCCAGTCAAGCCTGATCACAAACTTGTGCATCTCTTTCAAAATCCATAAATCATCAGATGCAGATATCACAGTATTCAAAAATGTAAAATGTAATTTTTGTCAATTCTATATTAAAGTTGCAAAATTCAAGTATAATTGTTACCCCCAAAATATTGACACATTTAGCAATTATGCATACAAATTCTACACTCGCTTTTAAGAGTGTACTAATCTAACAGTCCCTTCCAAAACTGAATAAGCTGGGAAGTGTGAGAACACTCATAAATAAACAGTACAATAAAAGGAAAAACCTTTGTAGAACATACAGCAAAAGTGAAGACTGACAAATTAAGGTCAATATAAAAAAATTATCTTAGATACTGAAAAATACCATCAGTAAAACAAAGGCATCCTATGAACTTAGGCTGACATTGGAAGCTAAGAATAATTACAAATTCCTAAGCAGAATCATTCTTTCAGTTTGAATGATGGCTAGATATAAAGAAAAGATAGTTGGCTTTAATAACTGGTTCAGTAGCTCGTGTCATTCCAAGGGCATCCAGTATGTGTCAGCATGGAGTGAAATGCTTGTCAGTGCAGCTTGCTTCACAAAGGATGGCCTGCATTTCTAGTTTCAAGGCTTTTGCATATTGGCTAATATATTTGTTGCCAATTAATACCATTTCAGGCAGATTCCATTTGATGGGCATTACAATATAATTAAGATATCATTCCCAAAATTGAATTGCATTAAGGTGACTTTCCTTAATGTCAGAAGTTTAAACAATAAATTGTTTAATCATTAGGAACTCCTGTATTTAGAAAACAGGCAGGTCTGCATAGTTACTGCAAATGGGTTTAAATGTAAAAAGAGTAGTCCTTCTGTATCAGAGTTTTGTAATTTTCATGCTTTCAGGCCCAATGGCAACTGTGGTGGAATTTCCATATTTATCAATGAAAATATTATCTCCAGATAGATCTCTAGAGACTCACAAACTAAGTTCTTTGAACCACAGATCACGCTAGTTGGATTAAATTATCAACAAACAGCTTGTAACAGAACATCTTCTTTGCACATTGATCACCATGTAAGATTCCTCAGTGTTCTAAATGATCTCCCTAATAGCAAAAGCTCCCCTATTTTGGGTAGCTTAACCTTCCATAAATGAAGTGAGGAACTTGTATCTTCAATGTAGGATATTTCCAAAAATTCTTAAAGTTAATAAACAGAAATTCCCTTAAGCAACTGGTAAATAAACCTACATGGGGACTCAACATTCTTTACCTGATTCTTACAAACATGGCCACTTCCTACACTACACTTTTGGCATCTCTTTCTTTAGTGAAGTCTGACTATCAGCTTTTGGCCTTGTCCTTTAAACTTCCAAAAGCTCCTACAGCAAACCCCACTGAATTTAAGGACTGTAAACATGTCAACTGCACCTTTTCTGTGATGAAATATCAAAATTACTTAAAATGCATTCTTGGCCCAGAAAGTTAAGGCATCAGAAACTAAAGTGTTGAGGTATACTGAGGTGTAGATCTTTAGTGCTATGTGTTGTGCTCACTCTAGCACTTGGATAGTATCTAACTCCTAACATGCATTAAGATCCTCAGAAATGAACACCACTGGAACAGCTCCTTCAACTTTTTCAGGTTGGCCAATAACTCTGACATTATTTCTCTGTGCCCCATCTTCAATATCATGTTTTTAACTCTAGTGAAAAAGAAAGTGTCTTTACCTTATGCTCTGAAATTTACATCTGATGTACAGTCAGTCCCCCGAATTCTGCAAGCCTTGCACAGCGTGCAGGATTAGTGCAGGAGCCCTAGCAGGCAGGGGCATGCATGAGCGCACCTGCACTAGTCCTGCACGGACTTAGCTCCTGTATGCAGATTACCCCATTTGAAGGAGAAATCCATGCAGATGAGATAAATTTGTTATCCAGGAAGCTGGAAACTGGATGTGCAGTAATCCCTGGGGTGAATTTCCTATTTCCCATCCAATCATCAAGATTTTTCTTGAAGAGTGCTAATGAGGTGCTCTGTTTGACATAGATAGGTAGTCTGTTCCAGAGTATGGGAAGTCTCTGGGACAGGAATCTATCCCTTCAGCATGTTCTGTTTATTGTGGTGACAAGGATTAGGTCCCTAGAGTGTGTAGCTCGGAGGGATTGGGATTTCTTTAAGTGGGGCATGTCCAACAGCTCTGGGTTTGACATAGCTTTGTATTTTAGGCAGAGATCGCCTCTGAGTAGGTGATATGCGACAGAGTAAAGCTGGAGTTTTTTGAGACGGTCTGCATAGGGCATCTGTTTGAGGCCAGTAATCCTCTTTGTGAGGTATTTCTGTGGCCTTTCCAGTTGTTGTAGATGTCTTGTGAGGTACATACCAAAAGGGGCATTGTACTCTATAATGGGTCTAATGAGTGATGAGTAGAGGGGAACAATGAACTCTTTTTTTCCTGGATGAGAAACCTTTTGTGATGAGGTGAGCCACGTAGAAGGATTTCCTGACCACTGTGGCGATGTGATTATCAAAGGAGAAACTACTGTCCACCTGTGTCCCAAGGTCTCCTATCATACTTTCGGCATTAAGTAGACTACCACTTATGTGGTAGTGCATGGGTACAGAGTTTTTACCAAAGGAAATGACAATACACTTTTTGGCATTGAGCTTCAGGCTATGGCTTTGACACCAGGCATCTGTCTCAGTGATGCCCTTTTGTAGGATGTGCACATCGTTAGGAGTTTCGATTATGGCTCCTAGTTTGCAGTCATCTGCAAACTTTGTTAGCCAAAGATCTTCTGTGTTAGCCTGTACTTCAGAGAAGTAGATACCAAACAGGAGAGGACCCAGGACTGAACCCTGTGGTACTCCACTTGTCACTGGTCTGAAGTTGGATTTGGAGTCTGCTACTTTCACAGTGTGGGTTCTGTCTGTGAGCCAGTTGGCAACCCATCTTGTGACATACGGATTTATACCTAGTTTAGTGAGCTTATCTATAATTCCAGAGTGAGCGGTGGTGTCAAAAGCCTTGGCGAGATCTAGATAGTGGCAAGATCCTTAGCCAGTATCCAGAATCCCAAGGGCGACAGGTGCAGGCCATCTCTGGCAAAGCATCATGGTCTGTCGATCATTTCATCCCAGGCAGACAAATACTGGATCCCCTTAGAATGACACCAGAAGCTTAGCCAATTGTTGAAGTCAATCATTTTGTCCTTGTACTGCGGTATCATTCTGGGTGATGGCAGGATGCTACTCAGGGCTAGGGTCATACCTGCTTGGGATACAAGATTGGAGGGCTCCTCCATGTCTCTTTTCATGTAGTCCAGGGAGGTATGTCTCAGGTCATTCACACCAACATGGATAATGGCAGTGTCATATTTGTACTTGTTGTGGAGTGACCTGAGTGAGTGTGTTATGTGGCGGATCCTGGCACCTGACAGGCAGCTGACAGTAATTTTCTCCTTGTTTAGCCTGGTGAGTGGAACATCAGTGTGCCTGACTATAGAGTCACCTATGACTAGAGATTTGGGTACATTGTTATGCCTTATGGGGTTGTGGTTGAGTGGCACACTGAGTTTGTGGGCTATGTGTCATTTGGGTTGTGTTGGGGGGTGGAGTTTGCTTGCATTTCTGCTTTGGAGGTCCCTGATGCTTGGGCTGTTTTTTATTGAGAGCCTCCGTGAATGTAGGTGTGTGTTTTGTGTTTCTATGTGTGTGTTTTGGTGGTGTAGGTTTTGTGGGACTATGTGATGAGTGTGGTGTGGTGCAAGTGTTTACCTGCTCCTCTTGACTGTCTAGTCCAGTCTTGGATGAAGAGAGCTTTGCTTCCAGTTTGGCTATATAAGTGCATCTCTCACAGGTTGCAGTGTTGGTTGGTAGGAGGAGAGGGTTGTCTGTGTACATGAGGCAATTGCTGCATTGCCCCAAGATGCCCTGATTCATCAGGTAGACAGGAGAAATCACCGGGAGCTGACCCTTAGACATGCCTGGATAGGTGCTTATTTATTAAGTACTAAAAACTGCTTTCCTCTAGACAAGTGATGAAAGTTGAGTGCTGTAGTAATTTGCAGCTTATTTAGTGCTTACAACAAGTTCTGAACAAGTGCTGAGTTCAAAGAAACAGATTTGAGTGCAGAAACTAGAAAACTGCCTAGTTCTAAGAAACAAAATTAAGCTAGAAGGCTTCCCTCAAACACAGAAAGGCTTGGGGCTCAGAAGCCTACAAACAGTCTGGACCACTTACAGGAAAGGCAAGAAACAAGCTTGCTTAAAATTTTTCTTTTTTTTTTTCTTTCCCAGATGTGCTCTTTGTACACAGTAGGAGTGCCTGAAATCAGAATATGATCTCACTGCACTCAGTTGAATGAGCAAATGAGATGGGCCCAGAAGGAGTATCCAAACACAAATTTACAAGATGGGAGGGCAGTTTCAAAGCCACCAAGATTAACACCAAAACAAAACCAGGGAGGGTGCATGGGGAAAAAACAGAGTCAAAACTTCCAGTTCAGTTAATATTCAATGCAACACAAATAAACCAATTAAAACACTGTATTATTTGAAAAAAGTGCAGATAAAAGGTACTTAAATTCTCTTATACGTCCAGTTGAATACAGCTAGATCTTAACCAGCCAAAGCTCAGGTTTTAAGCAGAAAATATTCCAAAATGTACCACTTAAATAGGCAGTAACAGAATATCAATGAATGAGACTACCCCCGACTGCAATTACTGTCTATGCAGGAATTCTAACAGGCAATAAAATCTAGTAAGCACTACCATACAACAACTTGTGGAAGAGGCTGAGGGTGGTGAGGATGTGAATGCTGCCAACCTACCCACAGTGAGGAAACAGAGGAGAGTGTACAGACCCTGGTAACCTACCAGGGGCTACATGAGCTGAAGATAGTGGAGTGCTATAGGGTGGACAGGGACCTCCTACAGCAAATTGGTGATCTGTGCCGGCCACGCCTGACACACAAAACTAACAGAGGGGAACCCATTCCAGTGGATACCAAAGTATGTATAGGCCTAAGAATACTAGCTACAGATACCTTCCAAAGGCAAGCTGGGGATATGATGGGGATCTCACAGGCATCAGCATCTAGGGTACGCCACCATTTCCTGGATGTCATGTCAGCACATGCCGGTGATGATGTATATTTCCCCAACACCCGTGAAGCACTGGCCAGCAATATGCAACTGTTCCACCAAATAGCAGAATACCCTGAGGTAGTGGGTGCTATAGAGTGCATGCACATATGCATCAAAGTGCCACCTGGTGAGCAGGGTAGGGTCTCCATCAACCGCAAGGGCTTCCCCTCCATCAACTGCAAGGTTGTGTGCAATGCCCAGGGCATAATAATGACTGTGTGTGCTGGCTGCCCTGGAAGTTATCACGATTCCCACATCTGGCATCTGATGCAGCTGTACCAGAGATTTGCCAATGGGGACATCCCTCATGGTCACCTAGTGGGGGATGCTGGATACACACTGGAGCCGTGGCTGATGACACCCATTAGAAATGCACACACACCCGAACAAGAACTCCATAATGAGGCACACACACAGACCAGGATTATAATAGGAGCATGTGTTTGGGATGCTCAAGTCATGGTTCCAGTGTCTGGACACATCCGGTGGAGCCTTGCAGTACCCACCAGCTACATGTACCCAAATTGTCATTGTATGTGCCATGCTACACAATATGATCCTGCAGAAACAGCTGCAGCAGGAACAGCATGGGGCAGGGCCACACAGCACCCCACCATTGCCAAGGCCTGCACAGGCACAGAGTGACTCAGAGGAGGAACAACCTAAGCCTGCCCCAGTAGGCAGAAGGAGATGTGTCCACTATGCCCTGGACTTGGCAAATAGACAACGCATAGCACATACAGTGACACAGGAGGGACCCAGGCAATAACACCTCTCTCTGACTCTCACATACAGTAAAAGGGATGCCAAACATGGCACTACCTGTGCTCAACCATGTGTAGGGAGTGTACTATGTGTATCTGACATAGGCAGCCCTGCAGCACCACCCTCAATACTGGGACACCCATAAGGTAAATGACTCATACATGTCAGTCAGGGAGGTTCACATACCCAACAACAGTCACAGCCAGCAGGACTGATGTAGACAAACACAAGCAAAGGCTGCGCTATGGCTTCTGAATGATGCCTATGGGTAACCTCCTCCCAGGGCCTACACAGACAGACTACAGCAGGTCAGGCAGTGCGATGTTAGTACTGAAGGGTAGGAATTCAGAAACGAATATGTAGGTCAATCAAAGCTAAGACCTGCAGTACACTGATATGCCTCTAGTCAGCATGATAGGTTAGAATACAGAATGAAATAGAGTACCTGATATACCAGTACAGTCATAGCAAATGTGTACACATGTCAGGTGTGCCCCGCCATCCTACGTAGAAATGCAGTAACAGTCAGGTGTCCCCCCCACAATCCTGTGTAGAAATGTAGCAACAGTCAGGTGTGCCCCACAATCCTGTGTAGAAATGCAGTAACAGTCAGGTGTCCCCCCAATCCTGTGTAGAAATGTAGAAACAGTCAGGTGTGCCTCCCCCAATCCTGTGAAGAAATGTAGAAATAGTCAGGAGCCCCCCCCCCCATCCTGTGTAGAAATGTAGAAACAATCAGGTGTGCTCCAACCAACTTTATTTATGTAGTAACAGTCTGGTGTGCCCCCTAATCCTGTGTAGAAATGTAGAAATAGTCAGGTGCGCCCCCCCCAATCCTGTGTAGGAATGTAGAAACAGTCAGGTGTGCTCCCCCAACCATGCGTATATATGTAGCAATGGTCTGGTGTGCCCCCCAATCCAATGCACACATGTCATAACAGTCAGGTGTGCCCCCCACAACCCTATGTAAAAATGTAGGAACATGTATGCGTAGGTATAATACCAGTGGAGCACAGATGCACAGAGGTGGCCAAGGTAGCATATAGGTAGTAGCATCTGCACAATATGCAGGTATGTGTGTGTTAGGTTGGTGTGTGTTTCATATTGTGAGAGTGGTCGGTATGTATGCATGTTGAGTTTCAAAAACAAAACAGTGTAAGAAACTTCTCTGTGTGGAAGATTTTTAGTCTATATAATTTCTAGTTAATCACTGTATATTAATCAGATCAAACAATAGTAGTAGAAGTAGCGAACTTAAACTCGTCAAGTCAAAACAAAAAAAAAATAATAATAGAAAATATATACAATTGTACAGCATTACTAAGTATTCAAAAGTAATCCAAGCAAGGCAGGCAGTCTGTTTCCAGTCGAAAATCCTTTATTAAGTACACAGACAAGTGATCCAAGTAAAACAAAAATAGAGTAATAATTTCCTCACAAGCTTTCTAAATATATATATATATATATATATATATATATATATATATATAGATAGATATATACTTTTTATCAGGCATGGGAGTGGTTTATTGTGCTGTAAAACAAAGTGTTATTGGTACACATGTTAAATTAACATCCCTTCCCCCATCAGTATGACATTTGAGCTGGTCCTGCCCTACTTAGTAGCTGTCATAATAATTTATAACCCTTATGTACTTTAAATAAAATTTATAATGATGCAGTACCTCTTATTTAACCAGATTATTAAGTAGATTATTAAGTCTGTGATTTTATCCAAGACAATATACTACATGGCTGGAAATATATCAACCTTAGTTCATTTGGCAATCAAAAAATATCTATAAATATATACATATACATTTTGCATGTAAAAATCAATTTCTATTTTCATAACCTATTGTTAACAAAGATCGCTTTCGTCCTTCTGGACTTCTTCAGGTCTGTGTACAAGAACCCTAAAAACAATCTATAAAAATATATATAATTGTATAATTAGTTAATATTGTTATTACACATCATTTTGAATAAAGTGGAAAAAATAACCAGAAAAAATAAAAATATGAAAAAATGTATGAATGATGATGGAAACAAAATATACACTTAAATTTCAACTGATTTAAAATGGTATTTAAAACCAATTTGTAGAATAAAATAAAATAAAATACAATTAGTCATGTAAACAATGTGGCAATTTTCTAAGTTCCAGTGTACTTTTAATTGAACAGGCTTCCTAAAAGAGTTCAGCTTTAATTGCCACATGAATTCATGTTTCTCCAGAATATTCAGGATTTCTCCTTCAAGATCACCCATGTCTATGCAATCCAGGATCTGGAACTTAAAACCCATGTGTCTTTTATGAAGAGAAAGGTGTTTGGCTAGTGCATTATTTTTACATCCAGAGCAGATTTCTGACAGATGACATGAAATCCTATGCTTGAGTTTATTTACAGTCTTGCCCACATAGAATGCATCCCATTCATTGCACTGCGCCCTGTAAATTACTTTTGTAGTGTTACAGTCACCCCCTGCACTGGTTTTAATGATCTTTAAATAAGGGCAATAAAAACTATCACCTTGCTGTATAAATATACAAAATGTACAATTAGTTTCACATCTTTTAGTGCTTTTCTCATATGGTCTAGGTTTAAATTCAACAAAACTTCTAATGTTCCTGGCCTTCCTATAAACAAATGATGGGGCTTCACCTAAGATGTTAATCAGAAAAGGGTTTCCTGTGACAATGTCCCAGTTTTCTTCAATAATATTTTTGATACTGTGATAATCCAAAGTGTATGTCAGGATGCAGCTATTTTTGCATTTGTTATTCTCTGTGGAATTACTTAACATTTTTCTATTGGGGAGGTTGAGTGAAGGCACTTCAGAACTTTTCAGTTCTATAATGGGTTCCAGGATGTTTTTTAACATCTGATTTTCATAACCTCTCACTAGAAAATCATTCTCTAAGTTGTTCAGGTTTCTCAAAAATGGTTCCATCTCTGTGGTAATTTTAGCTAATCTATAGCCTTGGAACTTCACTACATTATACTTGGTTTTTGTAGGATGTAGACTTTTACTGTGGAGTAATAAGTTAACCCTCGTTGGTTTTCTGAAGAGATCAGTGGTGATTCTGTTATTGTTGGTGTCCTTGGAAATCTGCATATCTAAAAAAGTGGTTGAAGTACACCTATGGGAAGATGTAAACTTCAGGAAGGGGGTTGTTTGATTGAGATAAGTGATAAAATTTCCAAGCTGCAAGGTGTCACCTTCCCACATAATAAAGATGTCATCAATAAAACATAAATAGCATGTGATATGCTGCATGTAGTCTGTGTTTAACACAGCGTCCTCTTCCCATTTGCCCAGGGCTATGTTAGCTATGCTGGGAGCCATGGCAGCCCCCATTGCTATACCAGTTTTTTGATTGTAGCGTTTGCCATTGAAAGTAAAGAAATTGAATTCCAATACAAGATTAATGAGCTTGCTTAACTTTTGCAGTTGTGCCTGTGTATCCTGATTATGTTTCTTGAAAAACTCCATAGCTGCTGTTATACAGTAATTGTGAGGGAGCACTGTGTAGAAGGATTTCATATCAATAATTAATAAAATACTGTCTACTTCCACTGTAATTTATTTTATTTTCTTCAAAATATCCATTGAATCTCTTATGTATGACTTATTATTTTCTGCTAGAGGTTTCATCAAGTAATCAAGGTAAATGGCTGTGGCTTCAGTAAGGGAACCTCCACTTGCTACCACTGGTCTATAAGGTGGGTCTTCTCTGCTCCTGTGTGGCTTTGGTATTCCAAAAAAGTAAGGTAAACATGGGCACGGGCTCCATAAATAATTATAAAGATTTTCAGTGATAAGTTTTTCTTCCCATAATGTGGTGAGATTAGTGTTCCATAAATCATATGCTCTTTTTATGTCATCCATGGTAAATAACTCATAAAATGTGTTATCCTCCAGCTTGTTCTCTATCTTTTGGTTATAGCTAGTGGTATCAGTCACAAGTATTCCCCCTCCCTTGTCTGCCTTCATTACATGCCTGGATTTATCATTGCCTAGCTCAAGCAATGCTTTTCTTTGTCCCTGTGTTAAGTTATAAAGTTTTTTCTTAGGAGGTTTTTTAAGCAGTTTCCTGATATCCATCTCACATTTCACTTTGAAAGCAGCTAGTGTTTGCTGTAGTGGTGGACAATAGCTGCTAGGCCTTTTTATAGTTTCATCAGGAGGCTTATTTTCAATGTCATTACTTTTGCCATGAAACTATACCCTTAAGTTGAGCTTCCTCACAAACATTTAAGTTCTATCAGTACCTGAGCAACCTCATTCCTGCAGCTTGGTACAAATGTAAGTCCTTTGGACAACACACTTTTTTCCTCTTCAGTAAGTGCTTTAACAGAATAGTTCCAGATAAGTGGAGCACCTGTTATTGTGGCACCTGTTGTTGTTATTGTACCTGTTATTGTGGCTGGTTCCTCCATCTGACCCTGGGACCTGGGTTGTAGTTGGGCTTCCAGTCGGGCTTGCCCAGGTATTGTATTCCCCTCACCCCTGTCCACTGTTTTGTTCTCCTGTCTCCCTGGGAGTTCGTGGATAGAGTATGAGACATCTGGAATTCTTCTGCTTTCTGGAATCTCGGTGTGTTGTAATAGTATTTCTTGCTGTGGCTGTGATATGGGGGGACCTGGTAAGAGGGACAAGCTCTGGGGCTCTGGTGGTGGTCGTCGTTCTTGTTCTGGTACTGGTGCTGGCTTTGGTACTGCTGTGGTGGTTGATATCTGTTCTGTCGATACTGGTCTTCCTGAAGAAACTGGTCTCTGTGAAGGTGCTGCTGCTCCTGGTAGCTGGATTGTCTGTGGTCCTGATTGTCCTGGTAGTCCTGTAATTCATCCTGTAAAACTCTCTGTCAGTTCTGGTAAAAAGATGCGTACCAGAACAGTCAACTGTGTAAATCACAATAAACAACCACTCTGTTCCTGGTATAGTAGCATATATAAGCACAGGTACTTCAGAATAAAATCCTCTTTATTTAATACGAACACAATAGTTGAGCGCTTTCATCTACACACAGGTAGACTTCATCAGAACAACTTCACAATTACTTCATTGAGTTTATATAGTCACAAGCAGCCAATCCTTTTACTAAATTGTGTTAACAAGCTTTAATTAACTGCTATTAAAATGTATACTCATTAAAAAATATTTAAAGCCATAAAATACATAGATTCAAATATATAAAAAATATTTTAAAATGTTTTGATATGTTTTAAAGTACTTTAAAGTGCCCTGTGCTTTAAACTGACGAATGAATAAATGCATTAGTAACCTTTCAGGTATAATCTATACTAATGTAAACAAATAATATTTAACATTGCTACATTTCATTGAATATTAACTCTTCAGTTATTGTTCTGTTGTAAAACTGTAGTATACTTGTTGGAATAGTCTACAGATGCTATCTCATAGTGAAATACATAGCAAACTTAAACTGTGATAATGTACTATGTATCATTATACTTATGTATTATACTTATATATTATCCAATACAGGTTTAATAGAAATATTCTCATTTAAACCAGGGTACAAAGAGGCATTCAATTTTATCTGCCACTTTACTTCTCTTTCACCTAGTTTTTTTCTTTATACTACCCCCTCTGGGGTTAGGATATATAGTCTCCAAAATGCCAAAAAGAAACATGTCACACTTTTTGTTCTCTTTTAAATGTTTCCATAAAGCATTTTTTTCCTCTGTCTTTTTAATACAATAATAATGATCATATATCCTGTTTCGAAGGCATCTATCAGTTTTGCCTACATAGAAACAGGCACATTTCGTACATTTAGCTAGGTATACTATGTGAGATGTTCTACAATTACCTCTTTGAAATGTTACCTCAGTAGTATTAGCATCCTCTAATAATAACTTCTTGGTACTTATAATGTATGTACACTGATTACATGTACCACATTTTTGTGTACCCATCTGCATATCATTCCTCTTATCTGCCTTTATTTTGTGCTCAAATTCATTTTTCAAATTGTAACCGTTCCTATATATGAATGAAGGTCTTGTTCCTATAATATTAAAATATTATCTATTCTCAACACATTCCAATTCCTTTCAACTATTTCCTTTATGTCTTGTATGTAAGGTGCATACTGTAATATACATGCTCGAGAATATTTGTTGGTGCTATCCTTACTGTGACTCCCTGTCCCTATAAGTGTGTTTTGCACTGTTGACCCCAAAATAGGTTTATACCGGGTCTCTCTATTTCTAACTACGTAATTTTTTAATTCAGTAATCATATTGACTGGGTAACCTCTGACTCTGAACATCTCCCCTATGAAATCCAATTCTGCTAAAAAGTCTTCAAAATCAGATGTCATTCTAGCTGCTCTAATGAATTGTCCTTTAATTATACTTCTTTTTTGTGAATAGGGGTGGCAGCTAGTATATTGTAAATATGAGTTGCTGAAGGTATTTTTTCTAAATATTTTAGACCTAAAACCATCATATCCGATACTAATACATGTGTCAAGATAAGATATAGAATTGGAGTCAAAGTTGTGCGTAAATTTCAAGAAGTCACTTCTAGTGTTTAAATAGTTAATAAATTCATTGAGTTTAGCTTCTCCCCCATTCCAAATTATGAATACATCGTCCAAAAATCTCGTATATAGATTAATATATCCTTTCCATTCAGTTTCTAAGATGTATTCAACCTCCCAATCTAATAAAAATAGATTGGCATATATGGGAGCACAAGCTGCTCCCATAGCTACACCTTTACTTTGCCTGTAGTATTCACCTTCAAAATACACATAATTGTGTGTTAACACAATGTCAATAAATTCCATCACTAGTGACCTCTTGTCCCAGTCTAAAGAACTATACTTATCAATACTATTACCAAATCTCCTCATCCCCTCATCTAAAGGGATGCTAGAAAAAAGATCTACCACATCTATGGTGACTAAATGTATACTAGTGGTGTTCAAACTAGGAGTAAATCTCCCTAAAAAGTCCAATGAGTCTTTTAACAAATGGCTAGTGTTTTTATATGAAGGCTTTAACCACTTATCTATTACTGATCCGAAAAGAAAAGTTTTAGACCTATTACCGGATATTATCGGACGGAAAGGGGGGTCATTCACATTTTTGTGTACTTTAGGTATCCCTACCATAGTACTTATAACAGGAAACTCAATTTTTAAATAGTTATACATGTCAGCATCAATTCTTTCATCTAACATCAGTTCTTCCAAAAACAAGTCAATTTTATGGTAACCTATGTTTACTTCATTTATGGATGAAATTTCATAGTTACCAGAATTTAACATATACAATTGATTTTATTACTATATTCAGTCCCATCATATAACACAACACCCCTCCTTTATCAGGTTTCATAATTGTTGTTGTTCATTTTTAATTCCTTAAGTAAGATGTGTTCGGGGTAACTTAAATTGTACTTCATTTTATTATTTTTGCATTTATTTGCATATTCATACATTTCATCAATTACTAACTTTTCAAATGTAGCTAAAGTGTTGTTTAAGGGTGGGGTGTAAGTTCTTCTCTTGCTAAATTCACCCTTCACCTTATTCTGCTTACCTTCTAAAAGTACACTAAGGTTGATTTTGCGTATATATTTCTTAAAATCTATCACATGTTCAACTATATTAATAGTTTTATTAGGTACGAATTTCATACCTTTGGTGAACAACCCAAAGTGTTCTTCTTTAATGTCTAGATGTGTGTAATTGAAAATGTTGTATTCACCTAAACTGAAATGAACTTCATTGTGTTTCAATATGTTGTGTCTTTTCTCCGATCCATTCCCCATGTATTTCTTTGCTGGTTTCTTCCTTGATCCTCTCTCCAATTGTACTAATACCTTCCCTGCCTCCCTTCTGTAACTTTCCACGTAGCTCTTCCTTCTAAAAAATCCCCTCCGTCCTTTCTGCTGTTCACATGGTTACTGTTTGACTTGTAATTGTAGTCCCTTTTAACATTATACTGGTTTCTACCTTTATTAACATATTCTTTTATTATTATTGTAATTGACCCACTTGTATGCCTCCTTATTTCCATATTGTAATCTGTCCCTATGCATCTTTCTACATTTTCTTTCATATTGTTTGTCTATAGCCTTTTCCACCCATGAAAATTGACTGTTGTATAACATTTCATATTCTTCATACAATAAATCATTAGTAATTTTACTGTTTAATTCCTCTACTTCAGTTAATAAACAGCAGATTTTTTTATCATTGCAAGAAATAATAAAATTCATGAAGCTAATTCCAAAGTTGTCAAACATTTTTGTAAATTGCAAAATATTCTCATCATTCATCTCAATACCTAATGGGTACTTAAAAAACCTAAGTCCCATAGGAACAATATTAGCATCAATACACTGTTTTAAATATACATTATCCATCTGTACACTTTTTAAAACTTTCAATTTACTACCAAACTGCATAATAGATTCCTTCAAATTTCCAATTTCAACATTACTTGCATTCCGCTTATTAGAATTGTGTAATGAGTTCAAGTTAGCACCAAAATCTACATTTTGAATTAAAAAGTTGTTTAAATTCCGTTCGCTATGATGTTTATGAAAATTGCAGTAATTACATGAAGGAACAGTACCTGCATTGCCAATGTTCATATTCATAGCATACGT
Organism: Protopterus annectens; assembly: GCF_019279795.1. Taxonomy (NCBI): domain Eukaryota; kingdom Metazoa; phylum Chordata; order Ceratodontiformes; family Protopteridae; genus Protopterus; species Protopterus annectens. The sequence goes on along the minus strand of NC_056746.1, from coordinate 725,476,715 downwards.
TTTCTTAGGGACCATTCGTTTCGGTTTGGCGCCCATTTCTTCAAAAACGACCTCCGATCCATTCACTGCGCGTTGACCAGCTTGTTCATTAATGTCCAAATGGCTGGAAACGGATCCATTAGAGGCTCGTCTACCGCTGTTAACCTTCTCGTTTAAACCTGAGACTGCTTCCATCAAGCTCACGTCCTTCCCTTCCCTCCTGAGCACGCGTGATGATGTCATCACGCATCCAGCTGTACTTCGTGGTTCTACTTGGCTGAAAAGCTCAATCAGCCTAGTTAGTTCACCTTTTATGATAGCCATTTCTGATTGAAGTTTATGTATCTCATCCCTCCTGGGTGAAAATAAGGACGGTAACTCATCTAGCGAATCCACTTCAACACTTCGGGTTGTTCACCAAAGGTATGAAATTCATACCTAATAAAACTATTAATATAGTTGAACATGTGATAGATTTTAAGAAATATATACGCAAAATCAACCTTAGTGTACTTTTAGAAGGTAAGCAGAATAAGGTGAAGGGTGAATTTAGCAAGAGAAGCACTTACACCCCACCCTTAAATAACACTTTAGCTACATTTGAAAAGTTAGTAATTGATGAAATGTATGAATATGCAAATAAATGCAAAAATAATAAAATGAAGTACAATTTAAGTTACCCCGAACACATCTTACTTAAGGAATTAAAAATGAACAACAACATACGTATTATGAAACCTGATAAAGGAGGGGGTGTTGTGTTATATGATGGGACTGAATATAGTAATAAAATCAATTGTATACTGCTAAATTCTGGTAACTATGAAATTTCATCCATAAATGAAGTAAACATAGGTTACCATAAAATTGACTTGTTTTTGGAAGAACTGATGTTAGATGAAAGAATTGATGCTGACATGTATAACTATTTAAAAATTGAGTTTCCTGTTATAAGTACTATGGTAGGGATACCTAAAGTACACAAAAATGTGAATGACCCCCCTTTCCGTCCGATAATATCCAGTAATAGGTCTAAAACTTTTCTTTTCGGATCAGTAATAGATAAGTGGTTAAAGCCTTCATAGAAAAACACTAGTCATTTGTTAAAAGACTCATGGGACTTTTTAGGGAGATTTACTCCTAGTTTGAACACCACTAGTATACATTTAGTCACCATAGATGTGGTAGATCTTTTTTCTAGCATCCCTTTAGATGAGGGGATGAGGAGATTTGGTAATAGTATTGATAAGTATAGTTCTTTAGACTGGGACAAGAGGTCACTAGTGATGGAATTTATTGACATTGTGTTAACACACAATTATGTGTATTTTGAAGGTGAATACTACAGGCAAAGTAAAGGTGTAGCTATGGGAGCAGCTTGTGCTCCCATATATGCCAATCTATTTTTATTAGATTGGGAGGTTGAATACATCTTAGAAACTGAATGGAAAGGATATATTAATCTATATACAAGATTTTTGGATGATGTATTCATAATTTGGAATGGGGGAGAAGCTAAACTCAATGAATTTATTAACTATTTAAACACTAGAAGTGACTTCTTGAAATTTACGCACAACTTTGACTCCCATTCCATATCTTATCTTGACACATGTATTAGCATCGGATACGATGGTTTTAGGTCTAAAATATTTAGAAAAAATACCTTCAGCAACTCATATTTACAATATACTTGCTGCCACCCCTATTCACAAAAAAGAAGTATAATTAAAGGACAATTCATTAGAGCAGCTAGAATGACATCTGATTTTGAAGACTTTTTAGCAGAATTGGATTTTATAGGGGAGATGTTTAGAGTCAGAGGTTACCCAGTCAATATGATTACTGATTTAAAAAATTACGTAGTTAGAAATAGAGAGACCCGGTATAAACCTATTTTGGGGTCAACAGTGCAAAACACACTTATAGGGACAGGGAGTCACAGTAAGGATAGCACCAACAAATATTCTCGAGCATGTATATTACAGTATGCACCTTACATACAAGACATAAAGGAAATAGTTGAAAGGAATTGGAATGTGTTGAGAATAGATAACAATATTTTTAATATTATAGGAACAAGACCTTCATTCATATATAGGAATGGTTACAATTTGAAAAATGAATTTGAGCACAAAATAAAGGCAGATAAGAGGAATGATATGCAGATGGGTACACAAAAATGTGGTACATGTAATCAGTGTACATACATTATAAGTACCAAGAAGTTATTATTAGAGGATGCTAATACTACTGAGGTAACATTTCAAAGAGGTAATTGTAGAACATCTCACATAGTATACCTAGCTAAATGTACGAAATGTGCCTGTTTCTATGTAGGCATAACTGATAGATGCCTTCGAAACAGGATATATGATCATTATTATTGTATTAAAAAGAGAGAGGAAAAAAATGCTTTATGGAAACATTTAAAAGAGAACAAAAAGTGTGACAGGTTTCTTTTTGGCATTTTGGAGATTATATATCCCAACCCCAGAGGGGGTAGTATAAAGAAAAAACTAGGTGAAAGAGAAGTAAAGTGGCAGATAAAATTGAATGCCTCTTTGTACCCTGGTTTAAATGAGAATATTTCTATTAAACCTATATTGGATAATATATAAGTATAAAATACAAGTATAATGATACATAATACATTATCACAGTCAAGTTTGCTATGTATTTTACTATGAGATAGTATCTGTTGACTATTCCAACAAGTATACTACAGTTATACAACGGAACAACAACTGAAAAGTTAACATTCAATGAAATGTAGTAATGTTTAATATTATTTGTATATATTAGTATAGATTATACCTGAAAGGTTACTAATGCATTTATTCATTCGTCAGTTTAAAGCACAGGGCACTTTAAAGTACTTTAAAATATATCAAAACATTTTAAAATATTTTTATATATTTGAATTTATGTATTTTATGGCTTTAAATATTTTTAACGAGTATACATTTTAATAGCAGTTAATTAAAGCTTGTTAACACAATTTAGTAAAAGGATTGGCTGCTTGTGACTATATAAACTCAATGAATTAATTGTGAAGTTGTTCTGATGAAGTCTACCTGTGTGTAGATGAAAGCGCTCAACTATTGTGTTCGTATTAAATAAAGAGGATTTTATTCTGAAGTACCTGTGCTTATATATGCTACTATACCAGGAACAGAGTGGTTGTTATCTGTCAGTTCTGGTTGCTGCTGTGGCTTATGTTCCTGTCTTGATCCTTCTGTGATGTCAAAGGCTTCTGCGGAGTGTTGATAGCCAGAGGGGATTGGAATTGTGGGGAATGAGATGTTGGAGGGGCAGTCTCCTGGTGGTCCTGTATTGTGCCCCTGTCTGGTTTTGTGCAAGGATCATCCCCTGGGAAAATCCCGTTGAGGTCTGCTGGCACGGTTATACTTTCCCTTATATCCCCTGTAATAACTAAAACCTTCTCTGTTGTTGGTTCTCCTGTTGTTGTTATTATTATTGTACCTCCTAGTAAGTCTCCCAGGATCATCTTTTTCAGTTGATCTCGTTTCATTTTATTAATCTTTCTTTCTTTAATGGACTGCTCATATCCTTTTAGTCTTTCTTTAAGCAGCTCAAATTTAGCATCTAGGTCATTGTGGTTCTCATTTTCCAATGTTGTTTTTAAAGATGTGATGTCAGCCTTTCTAGCTTCCTGCACACTGAGGTTGTTCCTTACTAGCAGACGAATAAGTTTGTAGCTGGCATCCTCTAAAATATCTTCCCATTCCTTAGAAAGTGAATTATCCATACTTTTCCACATTGGTCTTTTGTTCAATCTAAGTCCCCGGGGTAGTCTCTTCTTATCTATGCTTTGTTATAAATAAATGTGTTCCCAGTACAGACCCTGCATGCATTTCAGTTGCTTTTCTAGTTTAGAAAATGTCTCTGAATTCACATTTTTTGCTGGGCCCATTCTTCCCTGTCCATTTTCTGTATCATTCCAGATAGGTACAGTTAGTAAATCTTTTAGCCTGTTATTATACATGTCTTAAAATGCGAGAATTCCACACCAATTCAGGGATCCTTTGACGGAACAAAAACCTTGGTCTCAGAAACCAAAGTGCCAACAAAAAACAAGTAATCTCCATGGTATCCCCGAAGTCTCAAAATAACCCACTAAAGTGTAGTGGGTCCAAAAACAAAACAGTGTAAGAAACTTCTCTTTGTGGAAGATTTTCAGTCCATATATTTCACAGTACAATATATTTCACAGTAAAAGTCTACATCCTATAAAAAACAAGTATAATGTAGTGAAGTCCCAAGGCTATAGATTAGCTAGAATTACCACAGAGATGGAACCATTTTTGAGAAACCTGAACTATGTAGGGAATGATTTTCTAGTGAGAGGCTATGAAAGTCAGATGTTAAAAAACATACTGGAACCCATTATAGAACTGAAAGGGACTGAAGCACCTTTCACTCAACCTCCCCAGTAGAAAAATGTTGAGTAATTCCACAGAGAATAACAAGTGCAAAAATAGCTGCATCCTGACATACACTTTGGATTATCACAGTATCAAAAATATTATTGAAGAAAACTGGGACATAGTCACAGGAAACCCTTTTCTGATTAACATCTTAGGTGAAGCCCCATCATTTATTTATAGGAAGGCCAGGAACATTAGCAGTTTTGTTGAATTTAAACCTAGACCATATGAGAAAAGCACTAAAAGATGTGAAACTAATTGTACATTTTGTATATTTATACAGCAAGGTGATAGTTTGTATTGCCCTTATTTAAAGAAGATCATTAAAACCAGTGCAGGGGGTGACTGTAACACTAAAAAAATAAATAAATAAATAAATAAAAATGTATCTGCTTTTACTGTATTTGTGTTTCTTCCTACTTTATTTTGCTTTTGCACCATCTTAATAGTACTCAATTGTATTTATTACTGCTTGGTGTAACTCATTCTAAGCCTTTTAGTTTAAGCACTCGGGCTTCAAACCAGTTGTTTTACATTAAGAAGGTTTGTGGTCTGCACTGTAGTGGCAGAACAGGTAGCTTACATCCTTCTAAGTTGGGAACTGCTGATTGAGGACTCAGTGTATGTTATTCTAAAAGTGTATTAATTCTGGTTTAAGCACTTGGGATTCAGGCCAGTTATTTTACATTAAGAGGGTTCATGGTCTGCACTCTTGTGGGAGGAGAGGCTGGACTCTGCCCTTCTGAGCTGGGAATTTCTGGTTAAAGGCTTATAGTGCCTGCATATTTGAACTGCTTCTTACTGAAATTGGTACACCTTGTTTGCTGTAGCATAGACTAGATCCAGGCCTGCTGAATCTAGCTTTGTTTGTATAACTTGATCACTGATCCAGGCATTATTTAAAGTATTCAATTGTATTTATTACTGCTTGATAGTAACTCGATTAAAGTGTAGCTATCATTCTAAGTCTTTTGGATTAAGCACTTGGGCTTCAGACCAGTTGTTTTACATTAGGAAGGTTTGTGGCCTGCACTGTGGTGGCAGGACAGGTAGCTTACATCCTTCTAAGTTGGGAACTGCTGATTGAGGGCTCAGTGTCTGTTATTCTAAAAGTGTATTAGTTCTGGTTTAAGCACTTGAGCTTCAGGCCAGTTATTTTACATTAAGAAGGTTTGTGGTCTGCACTCTTGTGGGAGGAGAGGCTGGACTCTGCTCTTCTGAGCTGGGATTTTCTGGTTAAAGGCTTATAGTGCCTGCATATTTGAACTGTTTCTTACTGAAATTGGTACACCTTGTTTGCTGTAGCATAGACTAGATCCAGGCCTGCTGAATCTAGCTTTGTTTGTATGCTTGTTGTTTGTTTGCTTATTTCCCTGAAACGCTAATTCCACCTAAAACGCAGCTTTTCAGCGCTTCTGTAGATCCCTAGTAATATCTGCATTGCTTACTGTACTTATTTCCTTGTTTCACTTGAAAGAAAGTTACTATTTGTCATTTTTGCATTTAAGTTACCTGTAACACATTGCATTTAAGTTACCTGGCACTTGCTCACTAAAGCAATTATATAAGTCAGCACTAAAAAATTAAAAGTACTACACCCTCACAAACTCCCCTTGAGTACCTTGTTCCCCATTGGCCCTTTTTTTCAATTATAAAGGAATTCCCAATACTATTCTAGCATGTCCAAAGGTCAGTTGTCAATCTCCTCTTTGGTCCAGCTGGTGAATCTGGGAATCTTGAGGCAATGTTACAACTGCCTCATGTACAGAGACAACCCACTCCTCCTCCCAACAAATTCCAACACATGTGAGAGATGCAACCATATAGCCAAGCTGGAGGCTAAGCTCTCTCAACTCAGTACTGGCATAACCAGTCAGGAGGAGAAGGAAACCACACTCACTACAATTCCAGTCTCACATAGACCTACCATGACAGCAAACCAAGCACATAAACACACAAAAACATACTCAGAGGCTCTAAATAAAAATCTGCCTAAGCAGCAGAGACCTCCAAAGCAGACACCCAAGCAACCGCTACCCCAAAACAAAACACGTGCAACACATAGCTCACAAAGCCAGTGTGCCGAACAGTCACAGCCCTTAAGGCTAAACAACACACCTGATATACTTGTAATAGGTGACTCTATCGTCAGGCACACTGATGTCCCGCTCACAGGCTGAACAAGGAGAAGGTCACAGTGAGCTGCCTGTCAGGCGCTAGGATCTGCCACATAACACAAGCACTCAGGTCACTCCAAGGCAAGTACAAATATGACTCGGTCATTGTCGATGCTGGTGTGAATGACCTGAGACGTACCTCCCTGGACTACATGAAAAGAGACAGAGAGGAGCTCTCTGAGCATGTAGCCCAGGCCGGTATGACCCTGACCTTGAGTAGCATCTTACCCTCACCAAGAATGATGCCACAATATGAAGACAAGATGATCAATTTCAACAATTGGCTTAAGTATTGGTGTCATTCAAAGGGGATCCAATGTCTGTCAGCCTGGGATGACATGCTCGACAAGCCATGATGCTTCGCTAGGGACAGCTTGCACCTGTCACCCCTGGGCTTTCGGATATTGGCAAAGGCTCTTGCTTCCCCCATAGTGCCTTTTTTAGGCAAGGCTCAAAAGACAAACCCACCTCCATAGGAATCACAAGGGATAAGAAACTAAGAGTAATGCTACTCAACGCCAGAGGTCTAAACCTCAAGATGCACGCACTTGAAACTCTCCTTAGCATGGAGAACATCGATATCTGTGCAGTAAAAGAAACCTGGTTCAAGGCTCCCGAGAGCACCCCAGCACTACCAGGTTATACCTCATACCATGCTTTTCTGCCCCAAAACTTGGACCGAACCACAAAAGGGGGAGTATCAATATTTGTCAAAGATACCCACACCTCCAGGTTGGTGGCACAGCACGAAGCATCAGAGACTATCCATGTGCAACTAACAGTGGGTAAAACTGCCTTCCAGTTTATAGCCTGCTACAGACTACCCTCCCAAACCCAGGAACCCCACTCGGCCTTCCTGAGAACACTGGAAAATATGAAGGTCTCTCCAAACACCATTATATTGGGCGACTTCAACTACCCAAACATAGACTGGGAGCTTTACTCTAGCTCCAACACCCTAGCCCAAAGGTTCCTAGAATTTATAAACTCAAATGCTATGGAACAACTTGTTACCACTCCCACAAGAGGGAAAAACATACTGGACCTGATCATCGCCAACATGGGGACTCTATGCTTCAGACCAGAAGTGTATCCCTAACTGGTAAGATCAGACCATAAACTAATATCACTGGATATTCACATCCCGACCCCACCCTCTGCTCAGAAAACCACTGTGAAAAACTTCTCTAAAGCAAATTTCACACTCCTCAAAACAGAGGTGGAATCCTTCAAAGCCAGCGAGCCTGTGGGAAATACAGCCCAGACCGCAGAATCCTTTATAAACGCATTCTATGAACACCTTCAGGAATGCATGGATCATGCAATCCCAAATAAAACCAAGACCCAATCCTCCAAAGGCAGACGTCCTGTCTGGTGGACCCCAGCCATAAACAAACTATACAATAGAAGGAGGAAGTTACTACATGATAGAGCAAAATCCCAAAAAGGGAAGGCATCTCTGATCAGTATTAGCAAAAAACTACGGGCACTCATAAAATCGTCTAAGGCCAGCTTCGAGAGAAAAATTGCACATGACACTAAGGATAATAACAAGGCTTTCTTTAGTTATGTTAGGAACCTGGGTGGGAATTCCCAGATATGCTCAGAATTAGTCCAAAATGACAAAAAATACATCGAACCCACAGACATTGCCAACATCCTAGCTGACAGGTTCAGCGCAAACTTCTCCCCTCCCCACCAAAGGGCAAATATCTATCCCAGCATAGTGCTGCCCCTGACATCTCAGATGCTCAGGTAAGAGCCACCTCTCCAAAGCAAAAAACACAGCATCAATGGGACCAGACGGTGTCCCGGGCTACGTCCTACATGAACTCCAAGAAGAGCTAAACCCAAACATAAAACTACTGTTCAGTCTCAGCCTTACTACAGGATATGTACCCAAAGAGTGGCATACAGCAACAGTGGTCCCTCTCCACAAAGGTGGTGCCTCAATGGATCCTGGAAACTATCGCCCCATAAGCCTGACTAGCTTGGTCTGCAAAGCTATGGAAAGGATCATCATGGACCTCATAAATAAAGATATTGGGGACCTACAGACACTGGATCCTACCCAGTTCGGCTTTGTTAAGGGCAGATCCTGCCTCTTAAACCTGGTCAATTTCTTTGAAACAGTCACCAAGGCCATTGACAAGGGGAAGGTGGTCCACACAGCCTACCTGTACCTTGCAAAAGCCTTCGATACAATACCCCACTCGGGCATTATAGATAAGCTCACTAGCTTAAATATAAACCCCTATGTCACTAGATGGGTTGCAAACTGGCTCAAGGACAGAACCCACATGGTTAGAATTGCTGGAGCCATGTTAGACTCCAAACCAGTTACAAGTGGCATCCCACAAGGCTCAGTCCTAGGACCTCTCTTGTTCGGTATATATTTCTTGAAGGTACAGGCCAACACGGAAGGACTGTGGCTGACCAAGTTTGCAGATGACTGCAAACTGGGCACCATAATCGACTCTCCAGCCAACACAAGCATCCTCCAAAAGGGCCTCATAGAAACAGACAACTGGTGCCAGAGCCATGGCCTCAAGCTATACGCCAAAAAGTGTATAGTCATGCCCTTTGCAAAAACAAAGTGCCCACAAATTACCACATAGGTGGTAATCCATTAAGTACAGAAGAAGTAATTAGGGACCTGGGGACCCAAGTTGATAGCAATCTCTCATTTGACAACCACGTGGCCAAAGTAGTTAGAAAAACATTTTATATAGCCCACTTAATCATGAAGGGATTCACATCTAGATCAGGGGAGGTCATCGTGGCTCTTTACTCATCCCTCATCAGGCCCATAATTGAGTACAATGCCCCTTTTGGGATGTACCTTACCAGACACCTGCAGCAACTGGAAAGACCCCTAAAGTACCTCACCAAGAGGATCAAAGGGCTCAAACAGATGCCATATACTGCCCGGTTAAAGAAACTCCAGCTCTACTCAGTGGCATACTGCCTGCTCAGAGGCGATCTTTGCCTGATGTATAAAGCCATGTCCAACCCGGAATTAATGGACATGCTGCACCTCAGAAAATCCAAATCCCATCAAGCTATGCGCTCAAGAGACTTGAACCTCAGCACTGAAATAAATAGGACATGCTGGAGGGACAGATTCATAACCCAGTGGCTCCCTTCACTCTGGAATAAAATCCCAGTCCAGGTTAGGCAGAGTCCCTCATTGACTCTCTTCAAGAGGAATCTTGATGAGTGGATGGGAGATCGTAGGTTTACCCCGGGTATCACTTTTGTGTCACTGTTAGACAGAGGCACAGTATACTAACCTCGAAAAAGGGCATAGCAAAATTAATTTAAAATGGGTGGCGAAAGCCAAACACACTTTGGCTAGGCTTATAAATGCCCTAGAGCAGATAGCCTAGTATGAACCTATGAACCTATGAACAAAAGTAATTTACAGGGCACAGTGCAATGAATGTGATGCATTCTTTGTGGGCAAGACTGTAAATAAACTCAAGCGTAGGATTTCATGTCATCTGTCAGAAATCCGCTCTGGATGTAAAAATAATGCACTAGCCAAACACCTTTCTCTTCATAAAAGACACATGGGTTTTATGTTCCAGATACTGGATCGCATAGCCATGGGTGATCTTGAAGGAGACATCCCGAATATTCTGGAGAAACATGAACTCATGTGGCAATTAAAGCTGAACTCTTTTAGGAAGCCTGGACTAAACTACTACTGTTCAATTAAAAGTGCACTGGAACGTAGAAAATTTCCACATTGTTTACATGACCAATTGTATTTTATTTTATTTTATTCTACAAACTGGTTTTAAATACCATTTTAAATCAGTTGAAATGTAAGTGTATATTTTGTTTCCATCATCATACATACATTTTTTCTGGTTATTTTTTCCACTTTATTCAAAATGATGTGTAATAACAATACTAACTAATTACACAATTATATATATTTTTATAGATTGTTTTTAGGGTTCTTGTACACAGACCTGAAGAAGTCTAGAAGGATGAAAGCGATATTTGTTAACAATAGGTTATGAAAATAGAAATTGATTTTTACATGCAAAATGTATATGTGTATATTTATAGATATTTTTTGATTGCCAAATGAACTAAGGTTGATATATTTCCAGCCATGTAATATATTGTCTTGGATAAAATCACAGACTTAATAATCTCCTTAATAATCTGGTTAAATAAGAGGTACCACATCATTATAAATTTTATTTAAAGTACATAAGGGTTATATATTATTTAGACAGCTACTAAGTAGGCCAGCTCGAATGTCACACTGAAGGAGGAAGGGATGTGAATTTAACATGTGTACCAATAACACTTTGTTTTACAGCACAATAAACCACTCCCATGCCTGATAAAAAGTATATATATATGTTTAGAAAGCTTGTGAGGAAATAATTACTCTATTTTTGTTTTATTTGGATCGCTTGTCTGTGTACTTAATAAAGGATTCTTGACTGGAAACAGACTGCCTGCCTTGCTTGGATTACTTTCTAATACTTAGTAATGCTGTACAATTATACATATTTTCTATTATTATTTTTTGTTTTGTTTTGACTTGACGAGTTTAAGTTCGCTACTTCTACTACTATTGTCTGATCTGATTAATATATTGTGATTAACTAGAAATATATGGACTGAAAATCTTCCACACAGAGAAGTTTCTTACACTGTTTTGTTTTTGGACCCACTACACTTTAGTGAGTTGTTCTGAGACTTCGGGGATACCACGGAGATTACTTGTTTTTTATGCATGTTGAGGTAAGACCTGGTGGCCATTCCTCACTAATGCTGATGACAGGGACAAGTCCTCACAACTGCAGTGCCAAACACAATACCCAGTAGTGTAACACAAGCTAGCAGTAAGCCATTGCAAATGTATGGTGGTAATATGTGTCACCATCTGAAAGACTAACATGGCATGGCTGTTGTGCTAGATATACAAGCAGTACACAGGGGAAAGTACCCCAGACATACAGTATATATATTGTGTCACTGTGAAATGAGCACACCCTTGGAATAGTACAAACAGGTATGCATCACATTATCTGGTCCTGTAGTAGGGGATACCAGTGTTGTCTGCCCAAACACTCACATTTCACAAAGTAGGTAGGACTGATGTAGTGGGAAACAGCTAATGCACCTGCACATGCAAGTATAACTGGAAGGCCCATTGCATATCTGTGATGTCAGATGCAAGTAGTGTCCTTAGCCCACATGCACCCAGCTCACACAACCACACACAGGTACCTCCCTGGTTATACCCCTGCTGTGGGGAATGGGTACAATATGACCCCAGCTGTATATGGCAATAGAGAAAGAATGTAGCATGCAGTGAAGGTGTCCCGTGCAGGTGTGTCACCAGCTGTAGGTAGCACCCTGCCAGCATCCACACCATCAATCAGAACTGATAGAAGCTATTTGCATGAACACCTAGAACACCTACCCTGCCACCCCAGGAGAATATACTGTATGGTGGTCTGAGACTGTAGGACAGACAGAATGCAACAGCCACATCTGGCCCGCATCAACAGCCAATGGCCCATAGATCTCTGCCAAGGGCATGTGTCTCACACGTACTGCCAATGCATGTTATGTCATGGACACCCAGTTAACAACACAACACACCACACTCTATATAAGCCATATGCAAGGCCATGTGGACAAACCACAGTGACATGTCCACCATGTCCCACTACATGAATTTTTGACCAACACCAAACACAGCCATAATGGGGTGATAACCATAGGGAAAGTATCAGAGAATGTATGCATAATGTAAGGAAGAGGAGAGAATAACTGAGGGGGATGGGTGGGAGTGTGGCCAGCATGGTAAGTGCAAGGTCCGACACAAAGCTGTGTGCACACACTATCCCTGGCTGTAAACACATAAATGGGTGCCTACATACCTGCCCATACACCACTATAGGGGTAATGTCCTGACTCATGGCCCCTGCCTCTGGGTAACCTGTAAGAATCTGTACAGCTGTGAGGTATTGCCATAATAATATAAGGCTATACTGTCATGTTGCTGGATGTACATGTATTTTATCCCCTGCCAGCACTGTACCAAGGTGCTGAACCAGATATACCGACCCAGCAGCAAGTGTCTGCAGCACCCCCTCCAGGATGGCATAACCTACCATGAATACGTAGGCATCTGCCCAAAATACCACACACAGCTGCAGTCACCCTTGTACCCCAAGACATCACTGTGAGCAGGAATATCCGACTGACAGTACATGAAGACAGAAAACATCACAGTGTATAACAGTACACATGTCTAAATATCTCTGATAACAGCAGTACTGTGTAGCTGAAGCAGCACAGACACAATCGCCTGCAGTACACACTGTCCCCTGCACACTTTGTCCCCATATTGCCAAGTGATCAACGGATACCATGCAAAAACAGTTTGCTACCTGTAGGTGTACAACACAAAGGTCTGCACTGGAGTACAAACTACCTGGAATCAATCCACACATGCAGTACAGAAGGGCATACGGGGCATGCTCACACACTTAGAGAAATGAAGGCAATGTCAGACAACAACATACTGAAAGGTCATATTGGGCATGTGCACACACTTACACACATGAAGCCCATGTCTCCAAACAACAGTGGACCAGTAATATCTGGCAGTTACAGATGTTAGCACAGACAGTCCTCAGTATGCACCACTCATGCTTTGCACTCACAGTGGATAGGAATACAGACATATTTCCAAGGAAAACACACTATAATAAGCCAAACGTAGATGTACATAGATGTGTGGAAGAGAGTGACTGTGACAAGGAGCCATCCAGGCCTGTCCCACCCAGCACACAGCCGAATGGCTACAACCACATGAGGTTCAGATGTCACTCACTGTAGATACTAGCCAATGGTATCTGTCAGCAGTACCGACTATGTGATGCAAGTGCTAGCTGTGCAACATGAATATGGCCCTGTGTGTGCCCACATGTGGTGTGTCAAACCCTAGATGAATGGGTTATGGCCCATGCACACACACTGGCCTCCCTATAGCCCTACTATGACAAACATGCTGTGGTCATCCACTGTGAAATACAGCATTCAGAAGGTTATAGCCCAGTAATCTCCATAGCGCGTCCTATAACTGTGCACTGCTGTAGTGTGATAAAATAGTCAGGTAGGAGTTCTAATCCCAGACTTTGCAACTGTGTATGTGTGTGTGTCTGTCTCTGTCTGTGTAGAGAACAATGATTTTTAGGCTAGCCACACACCCTACAATTTAAATGCCCTACTTTGGCAAGGCTGCTGATGTCATCCACCCTGAAATACACCTTTGGGAAGGTTGTAGCCCAGTAATATCCATGGTGCATCCTATAACTGTATACTGATGTAGTGTGATAAAATAGTTAGGTAGGAGTTCTAATCCCAGATTTGCCAATTGTGCATGTGTGTGTTGGTCTCTGTCTGTGTAGAGAACAATGATTTTTAGGCTATTCATACTCCCTACAATTCAAATGCCCTACCTTGGCAAGGCTGCTGATGTCATCCACCTTGAAATACTCCTTTGTGAAGGTTGTAACTCAGTATTCTCATAGTGCATCCTATAACTGCATACTGCTGTAGTGTGATAAAATAGTTAGCTAGGAGTTCTAATCCCAGACTTGGTAATTGTGTGCATGTCTGTCTCTGTCTGTGAAGACAGCAATGCTTTTCAAGCTAGTCATGATCCTTACAATTTAAATTCCCTACTTTGGCAAGGCTGGTTATGTCATCCACCTCAAAATACACCTTTGGGAAGGTTGTAGCCCAGTAATTACTGTGGCATGTCTGATAACTGCATACTGCTGCAGTGTGATAAATTTGTTAGGTAGGAATTCTAATCCCAGACTTGACAACTCTGTGTGGAGTGTGTATGTGTGTGTGTGTGTGTGTGTGTGTGTGTGTGTGTGTGTGTGTGTGTGTGTGTGTGTGTGTGTGTGTGTACCTGTCTCTGTTTGTGTAGAAATCAATGCTTTTTAGGCTAGTCACACTCACTATACTTCAAATGCCCTACTTTGGCAATCCTGCTGATGTCATTCACTGTGAAATACACCTTTGGGGAAGGAGTACTCCAGTTATCCCTGTGGTACATCCTATAACTGCTTCAAACTGTAGTGTGATACAGAACTCTGGTAGGGGTTATATCCCCACACATGGCAGTTGTGGATGTTTTGTGTGTATTTCTATGTCTGTGTAGGGAGCAATGCATTTTAGGCTAGTCATACTCACTACACTTCAAATGCCCTGCGTTGGCAATCCTGTTGATGTCATTCACTGTGAAATACACCTTTGGGGAAAGAGTACTCCAGTAATCTCTGTGGTGCATCCTATAACTGCGTAGTGCTGTAGTGTAATAAACTAGATAGGAATTCTAATCCCAGACATGACAGTTGTGTGTGTCTGTGTGTCTCAGTGTGTATGTGTGTGTGTTTGTGTCTGTGATTGTAATTCATATCCTGTGTGGAGATGGAGGTGGATGTGAGTGTGTAACAAATTGAGTCAATGGGGCAAATCTCTTATATGGTGGCCCTAGTATATATCACAATGTCCACCGTAGAGAAGTGAAACAGCCAAGAGGCTGGGGTGCATATTCATACCCCTACATTTGACATCAAGTCCAGGTGAACAAAGTGAGTGACCCTAGTATTACCCAGATAACACTCTAAACCCATATCTCATACACACACACTTGCCTAAGCAACAGCTGCTATGTTGGTAGTACCCTGCATATTGCCCACTGATAGTAACCATGGTGTGATTGCAGTGGGCTACATTGGGCATGGCACCCCAACCATCAGTCCGATAGACACATACATGCCGACAATGCACCTTCCCCATGTTCCCCACTGGACACCAGTATCACCTATGATGCCTTCAAATGTGACCCACAAAGGCCATACCATGCCTGAAAACATGCCCTGTATGGACAGATGCCACTGACACCAGGGAATACCGGTATCATGCTAACAATGTAGGTGCTGGGTCAACCTTATGTCCATTAACAGTTCCCGCCACATGAGGCCAGGACTGGCACATCTGATGATAAAAATCTGTGTATACAACATGGTCCAGACACCCCAGATACAGTTCCACATGTCACTGTACATGCATGTGGGAGGTATGCACATCCCAGACATCATCCATGTCATGGACTAAGGAACACATACATGGCAAGCAATGCACAGCATTGGCCACACGCAATAGTTACCCAGGTGACTGGATGGAGAATACAATACCCACCTGTATGGTCAGATCCACACACTACACTCCTGAGACACAATAAAGACCATTGTCATATGGCCTGATACCAAGGTATACCCATCACCTAGCCTTGCATAGCCATCTGGCACAATCGACCATGACACAACCATGCAGCACTGCACCCATGCATGTCAGTACTGGCACCTTGTGTCCATGTGTGTGTTGTATGATGCGTATGACCACATTCACACTCACTACAACCCCCATTGGCATACTGAAGAATGCTGTCTGATGTCAGACACCTCCACATACCCTTTGCCCATATAACCTCCATAGGATCCCTGTGGTGCATGTAATATCTGCACTGTAATGTGTTGTGGCAATCCCACTAGTGATAATTTGTATTCCTTGCCCTGCCAAGTGTGTCAGTGTGTGTGCATCCCTGTGAGAGTGTGGCTGTGTTGATGCTTGCACCTGTTCATGTGGACAGGCACATGTACTGCACCAACCATATAGCTGCCATATCCCTGTTGCAAATGTCACTCACCATCACATATACGTTTTGAGGGCTCCTCAACATGTATCCTATGTGGCACTTCCAGTAACTGCATAGACATGTGATAGCACTACATAGTCATCAGGGGTTTGATACCCTATACTGGTAGGTGTGTGACACAAACATGCTTATGTTTTACTCTCCCACCCCTCCTTGACTATTCTTTGCCTCTGTCTGCCTCTCTCACGTCCTCTCTGGTGGATGTGGAGACTTACACCTGCTGTGCTTAGGCAGCAGAATGTATATTTTAAGTGTTGCGCATGATCAGCTGATGGCCTCTGCATGAATTGCAGCCCTCCTCTAGCTGATTGCATGTGGAACAGCTGTGGTAACATTCCCATAGCCAATTGCATGGAAACACACTCCAATATCTAGGAACATCATGTTGATGTTGGGCCTTTACATTCACTGTGAGCGGAAACTGGATCCATTGTTTGGTAAACAGAATCTCAGATGAATTGGGGATCTCCCTCTAACAACATACACTGTGGAAACAGGGCAACACACAGGAGGGTGATGTGGCTGACCTGACTACAGACTGTAAGTGCTGATATACTGCATTCTGAGAAATGTTAGTGTAACAGGGTGAGTGCAGATATGGCTGTCCTACATGTTTTAATAGCTGTCATGTCAGTGCTATGTTTATGAGGAAACCCCCATCTGTAGGGTCTTCTGCAGACTGGGCAGTGTGTGGTGCTTTTTGTTTCATGTATTTCCCACAGAGCACCTGTCTGTGAACTGCAGAAGGTAGTGTAAGGATTGCAGTCTGTAGATGGTGACAGCCATGAGAGTTACTGACTTCATATCCCTCATAGGGCATATGTTGCAACAAACCCTGTTACAACAGTAAATGTATGAGGGTATCACAGCAACATGTCAATATTGGCCCTGTGTATGTGCCTCCAGCCACAACTCTGTCACCCTTTGTATATATGTCATGCAGTAAGAGGTGCATATGTGCTGTACACCGTAATTAGTGTCATCATATCTGATAACAAGCCAGTGAGATATCAGACTGCTACACATGTTATGTGTAGTAGGGTTTACAATTTATGACATAACCTGGACATTCTGTGGTTGTGTGTACAGTACTGAGGTCTGTGTACTCATGGTGATTGTTGACACTGTGTGTATTGTTCATATGTACTTTGGCCTGTATACAGACTGTGGTAGATGTCATTGTTCGTGGTCCCATTCTATCTGATGTTACATGCTGCTCCACTGAATGTTACCCTATCAGTTTACACTTTTGTAGGGCCATACACACACATGTCTCATACCACAGGCAGGCTTCAGAAAACACTGTGTAGCGGCCCAGTATATGTAGGATTGTGTATGAGTGGCACATATGAGGACGGTGTTGCACAGATAGTCCATATACTGTAATATTATGCTAGCTTACCATATGTTGCTGTGACTGTGTTCATATTGGTTGCGGTTATACACTTTCACACAGGTGTATCATACTGTGTGCTGTGACATGCCTGTAGAGCCTGCTATACATGCTGGTACATGTGCATTCCCCCATAGGAAGTGTAGGCCAGTGTTGAGCCAGTCTACCTGTAGCCTGCACAGTGTGTTGTTACATGCCTAGCAGCTTAGTGTACTTACCCAATGAGATGCCATGTCCAGATACTTGCCAGATGTACTGCTGCTGGGCCACCATAACAATCATGTATGTCAGACAGAGCAGTAGGATGCTGTACAGATGAATGTCAATATCCAGTGGCTAGTATGTAGCCATGGCACCTCCGTACCAGCGGTTATCATGTGTCAGGACAGACAAGGGTGTGTGAATGCATAACCTATGGGGGAAAATGTGTACCAGTAGTTACATGTTATACCCATCTACATGGCTGCTAACATCCACATTGTCAGGCTTGGTCCACATGTTTTGCACTAAAGGGTTCTGTGTATACCTCTGGACTGTCCAGAGAGTGTCAGACTGTCCACATATACTGGCCAATATCTCTGCTGTAGCCCACAGGAGCATTATGTGCTAGCAGTGGTACTGTCCTATGATGTCCTTAGGAAGTCTGTCAGTAGCCAATGGAGCACATGATATAAGCAGATGTGACCATCCACACACACCATGTCTACACTGCCTTAAGGTACCTGGATGTACATTACCATACAATCCACCTTGGGTAAATGC
Source organism: Protopterus annectens (assembly GCF_019279795.1). Lineage (NCBI taxonomy): Eukaryota > Metazoa > Chordata > Ceratodontiformes > Protopteridae > Protopterus > Protopterus annectens. Next base: position 725,458,175 of record NC_056746.1, on the reverse strand, counting down.
AGGCTTACCACCTCCTGCTATACAGACTGTTCTGTCTGTCAGTGTGCTTGTAATGGTGCCAGTCATGCCTTGTTATGTAACAGTTACACCCCATTGTGTCAACTGAGTTCTTTACCCCCTAGGGACTCTGTACAGAGTGTTGATAGAGGCTGCTGAACTATATATCTGCATTACTTACTGTTGATTGTTTGGTATCTTGTGGCCCAGTCTGTCCTTACTATTGTACTACGTGAAGGCCTCGGCTGGATAACAACATTTGTAAACCATTCCGGATTACTGAATTAGTATAACTGTTTCACAGCTGCATTACTCTGTTTATATGGATGTCAGTGTCTAAACAGCTATGTGACATGGCATATACAACTTTAATAGTACACAAATAAAGCTTCCCCATTTATGCAAACCTGTGTGTGGTGTTATATCCTTTGACCTCTCTGTGGGTATATGTTGCAGGCAACAATTGTCAATTGTATGGGTGGCTCATACAGTGTCTAGTTGTTAAGGTGGTAACTGTAGGCATAGTGGCTGTTCCATATTGTGTGCACCTTCTACATATGTATCTTACTATACATATCTCTACATGTGCATGTGTAGCTGCATATATATCTATATATATGTATGCATATATATGTATATCTGTATCTGCATATATGTATCCTAAGGATGTTGATAGCTTCCACATTGTACTTTCCCTATGGGAGCCAGACTGTACAGCATGATATGTTACTGATACCAGTCTGGCATCATACAGGTGGGATGGAGTACTGTAAACATCTTGTGCCCATGTCATGTCAAGGCCCGGTTATGGGATCTGCAACAGTTGGTAGTATATTGCAGGGCAGATATGTTTGGCTCTAGGGGGTACACCTATTCGTGCAAGACATATGTTGACTGGGGCCTCTCAACCCCATTAATGGTGCATGTGGACATATATGTTTTTGTTATGTTCCTATTGTTATCTACAGATGTATGTCCATATATATATATATATATATATATATATATATATATATATATATCTTCTTACATATATATCACTTGCTGTATTTATATAGATATATAGATGTAGACATTTATATATCTACAGATGTATGGATTTGTATGTATATACATAAATATATATATATATATATATATATATACATAAATATATATATACACACACATACATCTACATATTGGAATACATTCCCTGTACTTTTGAATGACTGGGCTGGATGATATGTTTGTATAAACATCAGGTTTATGCATATCTGACATGGCTTAGTGGTAAATCACTCTAGTTATGGTGTGCAAGGACCTGGGTTTGAGCTTTGTAATGGCTATCTATTTTGTTGCTGGGCAGAGCAAGGGCAGTTCGATACAGAGTGATTAAGGTACTTTTGAGCAGTTGTAAGCAGGTTTGTGCATAGGTAAGCACTGCTAACTTTCAGTTACTGTTTCTTATATTCAGTTAGCTTCTAAATTGCTTAACCTGTGTAGGCATTGCTTACCCCCACCAAACAGGCTTAAACCCACTTATTGCTGCCTAAAAGTGCTTACTCCCACTTACCCCAGTGCTAATTTCTTTAAAAGAAAAGAAAAAGGGTTGATAGGAAAGTGGTGAAAAAGGAGCACAAAGAGGGAAAGACAGTAGGGAAAATAGCTAGGGATGTGCAGGAAGGGTGTGGGGAAGGTCCATAGCTGTACATTCCTTCTACAGCAACAGCTGTGCATATACACTGAATTTGGAGGTAAGTATGGACACTCAAACCCCTGGAAGAGGGGTGAGGACAACAATAATAAGTTGTGATACCAATTAGACCTGATTACATGTGTCCAGTGGACATGTGTGCGAAATGGACAGCTATGTGTGGGGCGAGATTTTTTTTGGGAACAGATGGCCCTTTTTTTCTTTTGTTTTTCAGGTGAGAGTAGGATATTGGGGTGGGATAGTAGGTATATCTGGGGAGGTAGGATGGGTAGGTTACAGACAAGACAAACAAGATGCATACAGGGGTGGTATGTGACACATGTGGGGGGTAAACACCTTGAAGGAGAGGGGTGTTGGGAAATCGGAAGCCCATGAGCCCCCTGGTGAAAACAGTGTGACTGAGGGCCCCACCCATGGGCAGTCACCACTGCACCTTCACAGACCCGAAGGTGGCTGTGCTGGGGGCTGAGTCACAGAGCCAGCCTGACTCTCTAGTCATGACACACAGCCCTCGAGCTGCCTTAGCAGATCACCAAGCTGATGGTTGAGCTCGCTACGCACCAAGACTCGGACTTGGTGACGGGTGACAGGTTCCTGTCCACGCCTGCTCCCGGGGGGGTGAGCCCCATCCCCTGAGGCAGTTCCACTCAAAGGTGGTGCAGGACAAACAGACAGGGAGGTCCCGGGATGGGCCACAGACATGCTGGTGCCCGGTGCCATGGCCAGCTGAGGTGGGATAGGTGGGTCCGCTGGGACCAGCCTTCCCAAACATACTATAGTGTTTAGAGTTTATCATCATATGTGGGTTAGTAATAGTCACCACATTCCAGGGTTAGGTATAACAGCATGCATAGATATTCCCATTAACCCAGACACCAGATATGGAACAGTTGCATAGCAAACAGAACACATGCATATATGGGACCACAGTGGTATTAAGAACAGCATGCAGGTACACTGATGGCACCATGCCACCAATGTTAGAATAATTCAATATAGCTAATGCATGGGAACAATTAAAATATTTATCAAACAATATGGCATTATCAGAACATTGGACTCATTACATACCGGTTGGGGTGGATATGTTGTTTATTGTTAGAGATATGGTGGGGGGGAGCAAAGATGTCAATTAACTAGTAGTATATTCCTGTAGTCCACATTACTTTCCTAGTCAGTGCTGTTATCCGTACCTTACATATCTTACTACACTCCCCTATAACCTAAGTTTGAGCAGTGATATGGCTGTCATCATTGTTATACCTTAACTGGTTTTACCTGCAGTATACACCTCTTACCTGGTATACCTGTGGAGGGAATGTATGTTAACACTAACCGACTGTTTCTACACATACTCCCAGATTCCGGGTTGATGTTGTTCACATAGCTAACCAACTTTTTCTGCACAGACTCTGGCCATGAGTTGACCACATGCGGGTGTACCGAGACATATCTAGAATATTGCCCTCTTCAACCTTTAGTGACTTCACACACACACATATACATGCTTTCCTACACAATTATATTATGTAGCACAGTGTGGATGACAGTGGTCAGTGATACTTTATTATTCAGAGAAACTGCAACACTCACAATTCCCTCCAATACCAGAGTAAACAGTACCAGTACAATGTATAATGTTTTTTATTTCTCAGCACAGTCTTCATATCCAACATACCTGTGGGACCAATGTTTGTTAGCACTACCTGACCTGAATGCTGCCACACAAAGTTCCAGATTACACATTAGTATTGTGCACATACATCTCACTCAGTTACTGTACACACTCTAGTCACAGCTTGACAACATGGGGGGTTTAGAAAGGACATACTTGGCTTATTACTCTCCTAGCAGTTTCAGGAGTTGCTACAGTGACAGGTTTGTTTTCTGGCTAAACATCTGGGATGATCCCACAGACTTACCAGGGGGACAGGGGGACATGCAGCAGAAATGGAATCATATACTGGACATTCTGGTCTCATCTGTACAGTTGTGGAGTATGATTCTGTATGCAGCCTACTTCCACTTCCAGGATTCAGACCATGGCTGTGTCTGCTAGATATTGCGGTATATCTCCTTTCTGCTTTCTGTCTTATAATTCTCCTGTGCTTTTGTATTCTGACCTTATATTACAACACTCTTATACAGATTTCCTAGACAGTTATATTTTGTAGGACAGTGTGGGTGACAGTGATGAGTAATACCTCATTATTCAGAGCAGCTGCATCAGTCACAATGCCATACAATACCAATGTAAACAGTACCAGTACAGTACAGGGTATCATTCTTGTATTTGTGGGCAAAGTGTTGGTATCTGACAGACCTGTGGGAGAAATGTTTGTTAGCATTACCTGAATGTTGCCACACACAGTACCAGATTCCACATTACTGTTATGCACATACATCTCACTCTGTTACTGTACACACTCTGGCCACAGCTTGACAAGATGGGGGTGTAAATGGGACAAAAGTGGCTTCTTAGTCTCATAAGGTTTTGGGGAGTTCCTAGTGTGCCAGCTTTTTCTCATAGATGTGTGTCAATCAGTTGTATTTCATGTTTGCTGGCTATACATCTGGGATCATCCCACTGATTTCCCAGGAGGACAGGTTGACAGGCAACAGATATGGGACACTTTACTGGACATTCTGGACATATCTGTACAGTTGTGGGGTATGATTCAGTATGCAGACTACTACTACTGGCAGGTTTCGAACCATGGCTGTGTGTGCTAAAAATAAAACAGTTCACATCTCAGTTGCATGTGCTATTCGGGTTTTGTTGTCAACCTTTTTCCTGTTTTCTGTCTATGTGTCTCTCAGTTGTACTAAATGGCCTCTGGGGATTACATGAGTCATATACAGGCATTCCTACACGTTCTATTTATGGTGCATTGTGTGGGTAACAGTGCTTAATACAACAGTACTATTACGTGAATGCAAATCTGCATTACCATATGATACCAGAGTATACACATGCAGTCCAGCAGTTAGACCTTTATTGTCAGGCTATTATGCTTTTATTTACATACATACTATAGGAGTCTCTTCCTGCCATATTCTCCAGTGTATGCAGTATTTTCCTTAATCAATAAAGGTTTAAGGCAATTCATTTACTAATACTTTTAGATTTATTTCCTATGTCAGCACATGCAAGGGTATTACTGACCTGCTTTACATCGCAACCTCTCCAGGCGACTTCCATTGGACTCCTGGTTCATGGCCCGCTCGATTGCAGCTGTGGAGGACATAAGAGGAATATTTAGCCATACCTGTCCATGAGATACATGAGCTGGCAATTATTACACACATAGTGGTGTGATACTTACACACAGATGGGACATCTCCTGCTATTCTAGCCTCATAGAGTCACTGCTCCAAGAGGTCCCCCTTACACTGATTCAGGTCGGCATAGTGATGCCTGACCTCCTCAACAGTTTGTGGTATGCCAGTGGCACGGTTGAGGTCACAGGCGAGAGGGTCAGGCTTCTGTCTTATATTGGGAACCCAGGTACTAGCCCTGCAGCAGTCCCTGCTCATGGTCTTTGACAAGGAGTCTTGCCATGACTCTGGACTCCTGGATGCACCAGTGATGTGCCCAAAAGCACACACCCTCTCCCCTTCTTGACATGGTGCCTGCAAGGGAAGCTACAACCAGTTATGATATGTATTCCCACTTGTTGGATTTAAGTAGGGCTGATTTCCTGTACTTTTTCATGATTGGCCGGTTTTGATAAGGCTAAGCTATAGGCACACCTGCTTACCTAAGGTTGGCATTGTTTAAAGGGATATAACACTGGGCACATTGAGTTAGCTGGCCTACACATTGCTTACACCTCCTATGTTGGCCTGTGCAATGCTTAGCATTGCTTACATTAGATTTGCATTATATTTTCTTTTTGGCATTGATTTATTATTCATTACATCTTATATGTATGCCTGGTATCCATGATTCATGTGTACGTACACTGTATGAGGTCCTTGTGTTTTATTTATGTTATGTAGTGGGTTATGGAACATATGACTGTATACTGATTCCTTTCATAGGCTTAGTTTGATTTTACGATAGTGAGGACTTGTTTGCTGATACCTCATTCTTCTGTACTGCTGTGATAGCTTGGTTGTTACTTAATGTGACTATAGTGTATAGAGTCCTGGGTTCAAGACCTGCAAGGTTGTTTATTTTGTTGCTAGGCAGAACAAGGGCCATTGGATACAGAGTGATTAAGGCACTTTTGAGCAGTTGTAAGCAGGTTTGCATGGGTTTGCACGAGGGTAAGCACTGTTAACCTCTGGTTAATGATGCTTACAGAGAATTAGCTTCTACATTGCTTAACCTGTGTGTGCATTGCTTACCCCCGTGCAAACGGGCTTAAATCCACTTCCTAGTGCTTACATATACATACTACTGCTTATTGGTACTTAAACTTGCTTTCTAGTGCTTTATTCATTATGACACTGACACATCACATGTGCATTTAATGCAGTACTCCACTTCACACACACACACACACACACACACACACACACACACACACACACACACATATATATATATATATATATATATATATATGTTATTTAGCGGGTCTTGCAACAAAAATATTGGTCATAACATGCTTTGCCATGGAAAATGCAATGTGCTGCAGTGGGACTCAAACTGGGAATGCTTGCGCATACGGTGAATGCTTTGCCCACTACACTATTGTGATGTTGCTTCATTTGCATATATCTTCCTTGTTTTCCTCTTCAGCCATTTAAACTGCATTAACCATAGCTAAGCGATGGGCACACCCGCGCACCTACGATTAGCTTTAATTGGATTTTAAAATAAAAAAAAAGTGTGTTCATTTTCTTTGTAATTACTTGCTGTTGTACATGAGGGGGTATGTTGGTAGGGATATGCGGACACCTATGAGCGGTCGCTCTCATTTCTTAGCTTTTTCTGCTGTTCTTCATTGTGGGGGCATGTATATTCTGAGAGCTCTGCTCTCAGACATGCCCCCCCTGCACTCTTACATGCTCCATGTAAGATTAGGAGCTCAGACAGCACACCTCTTTAATATGCATGGCGTGCTGCCATCCTGCTCCTAAATGGCCGCTTCCCTGCAGGACTAAGCTAGTCCTGCATGGAAGATTAGTAAATCTGGGGGAGTGTTTCTTTTGTTGGAGGTGTTTGCATTTCATGATGTTCTATAGATCCTTTTACTAGCTTTGTCTTCCATGGATCTCTACATCAGGAATAATAGAGACTCTACTGTACTGTATTCATCCCACATGATGGGATGGGGTTATGAAGCTGCAGTGTAAAAAGAAGAGCTAAAATTAGATAAACATGTTAATAAAGAGAGTTAGCAAGGACAGAAGATACATTATGGGATTAATGCATAGACAGCAATTGTTGCATATGAGATGCATATACAGGGGATGTATTTATAGAAGATGACACCATTGCTGTAATCTCCACCTCAACATCTATTATTCTAAATAAAAACATTGCTATGTGAGAAATTATCATAGATTTTTGTAAGAGGAGTAAACATACTATCTGTGCACTGTAGCTGTGTTGGCCAAAAGTGTTAGTGACAGTTACAGTCACAATAAGACTGACCCAATGTAGTTTGAGCAGTAATGGCTGGATTTGAACTAACTTCCAAAGATTACATGCTACAGATTAGTGTGTGAATCACAAGAGCCATATGACATGTTAAGGTAAAATCAGGACAGTACACAGTCAAATGGATGACAGCACCACTGTTTATTAGCTGGTTGTTTATACTAAAAAAGTGTTTGAGTGCATAATACCAATATTCTACTACACATCATATATGTATTTGAAGAGCATTACTCACATTATGAGTGCGAAAGACACACTCACAGCTGACCTCAGACATCAAGCAAATGTCATACAATGTATAAAGCACACTATAAATGTCATGCAACACAGGAGAATTTGCACTCCAACTGTGAGATACTGCAGTTATTGTAGTATTTTGTTATCATTGTGTGGCCCATTGTTTTCCCTTAGGCATGCTAGGATTTGTTAGTTTAACACTGTGCTACTGTAAATCCATCTCATAACTGGAAGTGTATATGAAGGTGGTTGTGAGGTGGCCAGTGGTATATCGCAGTAATTACAGTCACACAATTTAAGCAGAGATAGACTCGAGCAACCTACCTATTTAGTTACAGCATCTGTACAGCACACTCTCAGCAGCAAGCATCACAGGAGAATACTGAATACAAGAATGGTATACACCATCTATGAAGGGATGACATCAGCAGTGTATTGCCAAGAAAATGTGTCTGCTAAAATGACTTTTACAGCCATCTGCAGTTGTAACACTTGCTACTGCAAATGTGTGTAAACAAATCCTAAACTCATATACAGTCACCAATGCGCTGTGTTTGAATCTCCTACATATGTATATGCACATTCTATAAAGCAGTCTAAGAAACACAAGAGCCACAAAAGAAGTCTGACTCTTAAGAGAAGTGAGAGAGTGCGCTTTTGTCAAGATGACCTTATCAGTGAGTTTTAGAGTGTGTTCAAGTAAAAAGTCAGATAAAGGAGCTGTAAGCACATTTAAATGTATTCTCCTCAGAAAAAATGGGTATAGCACTGGGTGTTACACACACAGGCACACATCCAAGTTTCCCATACTGAGCATTGAACCTCCTACCTAATTACACAATCTAGAGTGCACTGCATTAGTCACAAGTAATAAAGGACAGTCTGACTCTTAAAAAAAGAGAGAGTGCACTTTTATCAGGATGACTTCACCACTGTGTTGCAGATAGGATGAGTCAGTAAAAAGTGGGATAAGGATCTATATACACATTTAAATGCATTCCCCTCAGGGGAAGTGGATACAGCACCTGGTGTCACACACACAGACACACACACACACACACACACACACACACACACACACACACACACACACACACACACACACACACACACATATGCACATGCAAGTTTTTCCTGCTGAGCACTGAACCTCTTAACTATCTAGTTACACAATTTAGAGAACATTGTATTACTCACAAGCACCCCAGAAAAAGACAGGCTTTAACAATGTGAAATAGCACATCTGTATTTCTTGAAAATCCATTGCTCAGAACATATGGTACTGTCCATCACAGGTTGTTCAACAAATGTATATGTGTGCACAAGACAATGTGACATCACTATAATTGTCACATGCAATTACATATTTCTCTAGCAAAATGTAGATACTGTCCTTCATGTATATTGCTTTACTGCGATGGATATTGACACATTTCACGTTATGGGATGACATAGACATCCGCTGTTACAAACCAATGGATTACCACTCAAACTTTCCTGCAACATCATGTTGGGATGATTGCACACTTGTATTGTCTCATACTTGCACTATGTGCATTGACAAGACAAACATGCACATCATTGACAAGACAGTGCACTGCTGAATAACAGTGATGGATTATGGGACAATAAGTTAACTAAACGTGTAACACAGTTCCCATGTGTAAACACTGTAGAGCAGACATACATTAAATTACTTAACTGAGTCATCATCATTCTAAAATCAAGATAACCTGTCAACAAAATTAATACAGATATACAAATGTACAAACTAAAACAATAATTAAGTTTATGTTACTCTTTGAGTGCATAGCTGCCAAACTGAATTGTGCTGCTGATGGCAAAGTATTAGTACATGCATAATCATATATTGAAGTGTTAAACTTAGAACAGAATTAGCAGTACTCTGTGTTGCTCTTTGCTGACTTTCACAAAAAGATCACTATGAGACAAGCTTCACAGTATGTAGCAGGCATATTAACATAGCAGCAAGATAGTGATGTGTTAAGGAAAGGTGTAGCCAACATTTACAGCCACATGACTCGGGCAAAACATTCTGAAACATTTTTTCACACATCTGGCTTTGATTCTTTAGAGCACTGCAAGAAAAAAACTTTATACCTGAGTATTATCTAAGCACAACAGGTAGGAAGTTATACATCTGATTGGTCACATTTGACAGCAGATTTCAGCAGCTGTAGATGTATGTATTCATCTTTATTACCCTACTGACCAGTGTAATTTGTACATCTAACTCTTCAGCTTTTGAAAAGTACATTTAACTTAATATACATAGCTAAGCACAGTGGAGCAAAGCACAAAAGAGTAATGTAACTGAAGGCAATACAATCACAAGATCTTTACATAAGTTGTGTACATCCATTTAGCCTCCATTGCATTTGTTGCCTGGTGCCAGACATTGTGCAAATGCAGAAGTGGAAGAACAATGATACAAAATGGAGAAGATAAATAAATGAGATGAGATGGAGGCAGGGACAATGTAACTGATGACAGAAGAAGGATACATTGACAGGGTGAGATGGTGGCATGGACAATGTAACTTATGACAGAAGGAGAATACATTGACAGGGCGAGATGGTGGCAGGGACAAAGTAGCTAACGACAAAGAAGAATACATTGATAGGGTTAGATGGTGGCAGGGATGAAGTAACTAATGACAGAAGAAAGATACATTGACAGGGTGAGATGTGGCAGGGACAAAGTAGCTAATGACAGAAGAAGGATACATTGATTGGTTGTGATGGAGGCAGGGAAAAATTAATGACAGAAGAAGGATACATTGACAGGTTGTGATGGAGGCAGGGACAAAGTAACTAATGACAGAAGAAGGATACACTGACATGGTTTTATGGAGGAGGGGACAAAGTAGCTTATGACAGAAAAAGGATACATTGACAAGGTGAGATGAAGGCAGGGACACAGTAGCTTATGACAGAAGGATAATGATGGACCATAACAAAATTTTACCAACAGGTAGACATCAAATAGTGTCCAAAAACAGTAACACTTAGATAATAGATGGAGAACCCTTGAAAGTAGTCAAAAAATCTTTCTATAAATGTGAGCACTATCTCATACCACCACAAAGAGATTACTACCTCATAACATTTAAATAAAACAAATGAATCACAGTGACAACTTACTGAAGCAGAAGGGGTGAACAGAGAGAGGCAGCATCATATGCCAAGAGAAATAGCAATACTATGTTTTGAGGGACATGTAGGAACAACTGTATGGTGTGTTACTCTTACTTATAAAAATCATCATTAATCTCTTATGCTCTTTAAAATAAAGTCCTTGCTATAGGGAGAAACAAGGAGTAGGGGAGTACTACAAACATGAAGTCAAAAGCAGTATAAGGTTGTTCATGCTGCAATGTTTTCGCAAATTATGCCTTGCTACACTATTCAAATGGTATGTTAATGAAATGTGTAAATGAAGAGAAATATAGGCATTTGCAGTTAAATATATGTAAGTAATATGAAATGTCATAAATTAATACATTTATCTATAGTTGTAATCAAACCCATGACCTTATGCTAAAATGTCAGTTTATAAAAAAAGTCATTACCTCAGCAAGCCACACAGGGACTCCAACTTCAGTGCATGCAGAAATCTAAGATCTGTTGCATTAACTGTTTCACAGTACTGCCTTTAGTCTGCCTTTACCCTGTATTCTCACAAAGCAGTGGTTTTAAGCAAATCTGCACATAAGCAACTGGACCACTACAGATTAAATTGAAATATTCAGTTTTTTTTTTCAATAAGAAGTTAAAAAGCATTCACTGCCACTTACCATTGCTGTACTATGACAGACTTCTAGCAAATGCCAAGGATGTAAAATGATTTTTTTTCAATGGGCCATTTTGGCAATGTGTGTTGTGTGTGAATCTTTTTTCTGACCAGATTATATGTGTGAAAAGGGGGTGGATAGGACAGTGATGAAAATGGTGTTGCCAAGCAGAGAGTAGGACAGAGAGGAAAGAATACAGGAATTTGCAGGAGGGTTGTAGGAAAGCACAATAGCTATCCAGTACTTCACAACATAAATGTACAATTGTACGTGACTTTGGAAAGTCACTGTACCAGTGATGGATGACAACACAATAATTTTGTATGGCCAGTTTGCCAAATCAAGTATATCATGATGACATATAAGAAAAGTGGAGAGCTATGTATCAGGCTTTTTTTGTGGGACAGGTGTGCATTTTTTCTTATTTCAATGGGACAGAAAAAAATGTTGAGAAAGGTTCTTAGAATCACAGGGTCATTTAGGTAGGTAGGGTGGAATTGGAAGCATGTGCAGAGATGCAGGACATACAAGACAGACAGAGATGGTGATGGCTACAAAAGTTAGGGGGACACAATGACTGGGGACAAGTAGGGAACAAGAGAGGTGCAACTACATCCAGCTTAAAAACCATGAGAGTCTAGTCCCCACCCTCAGAACTGTCATCACTGTCTCCTGTTAAAGCTCCCTAGATCGGTGCCAGACATGGAATCATCTTTGCAATCCGATGCAGGACCTTTTCAACCCTGCCAGTTAATGCAGTGAGACCCTTCTCTTGACATCCTTTACCAGCCCTGTCAGCTCCTGCTGTGTGACAAGATCACCACCTTCACCGGTACTGCTCCAGGAAAATACCACTACACCAGCAGTCAGAGCAGAGCTACCTGACACATTTGGAGTAGGTAGAGTAGGGTAGGGTTTGTGGAGACAATGCTGACAGGTTGTGACCCAGGTGTGCTGAGTATCTGTGCTGCCATCTGTGGAGGTATGGCAGGCCTAGCCTCAGTGGTCAGTCTACCTCTCTGTGCTGTTGGTCATTTATTTTTTAGCAGCAAGGTATGTAACCAGCAGAATGTTAATAAATTATAACTCCCTCCTGCCTAAAAAAGAGAGAGATAGAGTGGGAGGAGACAATAAAAAGAGATAATTAGGTACTTGGCATGTCACATCACTGTATTTTTAATAAATGTTTGATAATAAATAAACAATTATGATCATTTAATATTGTAGACCTTTGCCACATCCATATATTTATAATGGAAAGATATTAATGTGTCATAAAATAAACAAATCTCACTGCTATGATACAACAAAGAGAAGCCTTTATTTTCCTATAACAGGTAGGAGTTATGCATTCATATGTAATAATTTCAGTTACCATGACTGGATTGTCCTTAACATATTATTGCTGTTAATACTTTTTAGATAGTAATCCAGTAATAAAAAGTAATTGCTGCTTTTGGGTATTGAACTCATGCACATTTAATTTGGTGTTCTCATTACCTAATGCAAGCAGAAAGAGTTAATAGGGAAGACACCTATGCTGAGATGAAGGTTGAGGCATTCCAGCTCAAGAAGCTAGTGACAGACAGAATGAAAAATTTCTGGCTTGAATCTAGGCCCGAGTCATACTTATCCCATGCCTCTCTGAAGTGAGTTAATCCATCATGGTGTTCTTCGCTGTTTCCAGCTATGTCTTCTGTAGCTTTACAGTACAAAAAGAAAAGAAATATGAAAGCATAATGAGTACCTGCATTGATTGGCTAGATCATTAATGCCATATCATAGACAGGTTATGTGTCTGTATACTTACACAACTGAGGGGGTATTTGCATTCCAAAGTTTAGCCTGTCATCAGTTTGACAGGTCCTGCTTGTGCTTCCTGATGTCACTATAGTGATGACAACAGCATACCCCAGTGTATGGAGTTCCAGTTGCACTGGAGACAGTCTTGGATAAGCTAATCCAAGCCTCAGCTTTATACTGACAACTGGTATAGTCCCCCTGCAGCAGGCTACATTTGTAACACTTCAAGAGGAGTTCCACAAATATCTTAGACTCATCAACACCTCACCTTTGTGCTCTAAATTTAGCACCATTCTCTCCCTCACCAGCCATGTCTGCAAAAATCAAGCTAACAAAATCTCTCTGAACTGACACCCAGTTCTGATCTCAGAAGTAACTGATTGTATGCAAAGATGCACAGACTCGCCAATCCCATTTGCCCAATTGAAAGCAGATAGACTCCTTGGTAGACAGATTGACACTACTTCCATCACATAGCAGTAATGGTGTGAGACATGGCATTGAAGTTTTCCATGCGTGATGCTAAGCTTATTGATACAGGTTGCAATGTTTAACAATGAAATGTTTCATTGCATGGCTTTTAATCCTTGCAGTTTGGAAGAAGAAAGAGGAGGAATGGTGCCATATTATGATGGGGCTTGCACAATGTTAAAATATTGTTGCATCAGCTAGGAATTGAACCCATGGGATAAAGCATGCAAAAATTATAATGTGGCTATTAATTGACATTGCCACAGAGGAAGCACCTTTCAACTTTGGAGATTAGACATATACTAATTTCAGAATGAAGGGAGATATACTTCAGAGATGCCTGTATGTGTGTGATTTTAATAGGTTCTGGGAATGCATTCCTATGTAAAAATCAGCATTTTTGTTTGTTAATATATTTCAGATGGATGCAGTTGTGTGAGCTGATTAATACCGCTTGGGCTTTGTTACATACAGACTTCACAAGTCCTCCCTGTCCTAAACACATAGTTCAGATAGATGATGAGTCATGATAATTATTACAAAAGTATTGTGCCCGTCATATATATGCAAGTGAATTTCATATTAAATATAATCATTGCCATGCATAGGAAATTGGACACACATTAGCTTAAGGTTGTATTTAAAAACATCAATGATATATGCTAAATATAAAAGTTTACTTATGCAAGGATTACTGATAAATTGTTTTCGAGAAACATGTTTAACATTATCATTTTTCTTTAATGTTACAGTCCAAATAAAAATGTTTTCAGAAATGGGATTTTTACATGCTTAGAAAAAGTATGCTTTACCTGAATTCTAACCCTTCCTCAGTTCTGTTCTTCATTTAAGCTCACTGCACATTCATCGTAAGCCATAGAGTTAGTTATGTGACAGCTGGGATTTCTGTAATCAGTACTATTCAGAGTGTTGAGGAAAGCACACTGTTTTAGGTTTGTTTGCAGCCTAAACTATTTTTTTTTATTTTACTCATTAGGTAGAGAGCCATGTTTGTTGGCTGCCAAATGGAGAGCAAATGCAAATTAAAAAAAAAATTAAAAAAATGACATATTGTGAATAATTGCAATGTGATATTTAAACAAGATTCAAACAATGCAACATGTGCCTTATTTCTCTCAGTTCACTTCACTTCTACATTGTGCCACGAGTAAGTACATGAAAGACATACTTTCTTCACTGACTACTATCCAGAGTGCTGTTGGCCGTGGACTGCTGCCAGGAGTGCTTACGCTACATAAACTAAATTTTTCATTTTTTATTTCTTAGGTAGTGAACCATGTTTGTATATTGCCAAGAAGAAAACAAATGCTGATTAAAAAAAAAAAAGTTTAAAAAAATCCATTGCATATTCTCAATACAAGATTCAAATAATGCTTCCTGTGACTTATTTCACTCAGTTTACTTCATTTATACCTTGTGCCACAGAACTGAACATCAGTCAGGTGCACTCTCTGCAGTATGTACTAGGCATGGTGTGGAGGCCATTCACCCCTGTCAGGCATATTTTGTCTACATAAGCCAGCCTAAAATAAATTTTTCACTTGTTTCCTCAGGCAGTGAACCATTTTTGCATGCTGCTGAGAAGAAAGCAAATGGAAAAGGCATTAGAAGAAAATATATTATAGAGTAAAAAGCTGACAGTAATTTCAATGCAGTCAATGGGTATTTTATTTATTTATTTATGTGTTTATTTATGTATTTATTGACATTTCATTACCTGGAAAGCCTGAATGGGTAGGAGTCCATTTTCAGTGGAAGCCTGGGGAGAAATACTACAAAGTATTACAAAACAATTTAAGCACAATATTTTTACAGTCTTTAAAAATAATGCAAAAAAAAAAAAAAAAACTACGGTTTAAATAAGTATACAAAATTAGACATAGGGCCGGATTCACGTAGGCTTGCACGGAGTCTAAGAGTAGAGTAAGACTCCATGCAGCCAACATGTCCACCAAGCGATCCAGGAACAGCCGGTAGGGTCGTGCAACAGAGCTCTCAAAACGAGTCCTACATGGACAGGGCTTGGATATGCAAATTAACTCAATTGCAGGTGAAAGCTATTCAAATGAAGTAAATTTGCAATCCGGGAAACTCGAACCTGTCCGAGTAGGAGTAGTGTTATTTGCAGAAATGTACTCAGTTGACAGCTGGGTATGGTTCGGCAAATAGCAAAATGGAGCCGTGACAGCTCCAAAAAAAAGGATGCATTTTGTTGAGGAAGCATGCCAATGGCCAAAAACATGGCCATTGGCAATGTTCAGTGATGCAAAATAAAAATAAAATAATTTTTTTTTCATGACGATCTCCGGGGTTAAAGCGTAGCG
The DNA here is from genome assembly GCF_019279795.1 of Protopterus annectens. Classification (NCBI taxonomy): domain Eukaryota; kingdom Metazoa; phylum Chordata; order Ceratodontiformes; family Protopteridae; genus Protopterus; species Protopterus annectens. The sequence continues at coordinate 725,442,198 of NC_056746.1, read as the reverse complement.
CAGCGCCGTGCAAATGCGCTGCACCCTAAAAAACAGAAAATCAATAATTAAGATCCACAAATGTGGATTTTATTGCTATTTTGAATTTACAATGCAAGGGAATGTCAGGCTGAAGACAACATGGCCACAGAGTAGAGGTTGCTAAGGGGGGAAGCTCAGTCTAATAGATGTAACCAAGCATTAGTAGGCAATCCTATGCAAATGAGGGTTAGGATAGTGAATCGCAAGTTTACATAGCAAATGAGCACAGTCAGTGGAGTGTAGGAGTATGATAAAGGGAGTAACAGAGTAGAAGATAGGTGACATCACAAGGGGGTATGTATGAAAGAAGTGAAGCTCATTGGGACAGAGTGGCATGTGTCAGCTGTCATTTACACATCATTGAAAGAGGTGTGTCAACAGGAAGGCTAGGTAAAGGCAAGAAATTGAAAGTGTATGCCGTGGATAGCACTAAAGTTTCTTGCTGAGCATGTATGCACGCATGTCCACGACTGTAAACCCGAGTAAGACTGTGTGTATGCGTGTAAGCATGTGTGCATGCGTATAAGTGTGTGTGTGTGTGCGTTTAAGTTGGAGTAAGCATGTATAATGCTGTTTAAAAATGTGTAAGCGCGTTTGCTCCGGTGTGCACGCATTTTACTAAGAATAAGCAAGTTTCAGTCAGTGTAAGCATGTGTGCGCGTGTGTGAGCTGGTGTGAGCGTGTTTGTGCTTGTGTGTGTGGCGCTGCCCCCCTGAGGAAACAGAAAGGAAAAAAGGAAGCACAACAAATAGTAGGAAGTTAACCAGGGAGTATTAGCAGAGCTAGCAGGTGAAAACAATCAGAATCAGGCAATTACACAGGCAGTACACTAGCCCAGCTCAGCACTTAAAACTCTGCAAACATCATTCCACTATGTTTCTCACAAGAGACACTGCAACACTGCAGTAAGCTAATAGAAGTGAAAACTGAAAAATCTTTACTGAGACAAAGAAATGTTAGGGGCTGTCATTGCTGTTATAAGATGACATATGCAACATGCTGAGGGTGGTGACAATGAGAATGCTGCTGGACAACCCACAGTGAGGAGATGGAGAAGAGTGTACAGACCCAGGGTAACCTACCAGGGGCTACATGAGCTGGAGATAGTGGAGTGCCATAGAGTGGACAGAGACCTCTTGCAGCAAATTGTTGAGCTGTGCAGGCCATGCCTCACACACAGAACCAACAGAGGGGAACCCATCCCAGTGGAAGCCAAGGTATGTGTTGGCCTAAGAATATTAGCAACAGGTACCTTCCAGAGACCAACTGGTGATATGATGGGGATATCACAGGCATCAGCATCCAGGGTACTGCACCAGTTCCTGGATGCCATGTCAGTACATGTCGGTGATCATGTATATTTCCCCAATTCCCGTGAGGTATTGGCCAGCAATATGCGTCTCTTCCAGCAAATAGCGGAATACCCTGAGGTAGTGGGTGCAATAGACTGCACGCACATATGCATCAAAGCACCAGCTGGTGAGCGGGGTAGGGTCTACTACAACCACAAGGGCTTCCCCTCCATCAACTGCCAGGTCGTGTGTGATGCCTAGGGCATAATACTGAATGTGTGTGCTGGCTTCCCTGGAAGCTACCATGATTCCCATATCTGGCATCTGACGCAGCTGTACCAGACATTTGCCAATGGGGACATCTCACATGGTCACCTTGTGGGGGATGCTGGCTATGCACTGAAGCTGTGGCTGATGACAACCATCAGAAACGCACACTCACCTGACCAGGAACGCCATAATGAGGCACACGCACAAACACGAAATGTAATCAAGCGTGTGTTTGACTTGCTCAAGTCACGGTTCCAGTGCCTGGACACATCTGGTGGAGCCTTGCAGTACTCACCAACTACATGTACCCAAATTGTCATGGTATGTGCTATGATACATAATATGATCCTGTGAAAACAGCTGCAGCAGGACCAGCATAGGCCTGGGCCAAACAGCCCCCCACCATTGCCAAGGCCATCACAGGCAGAGCGTGACTCGGAGGAGGAACAACCTGAGCCTGCCCCAGTAGACAGAAGGAGGCGTGCCCAGTATGCTTTGGCCTTGGCAAAGAGGCAACACATAGCACATACACTGGCTCAGTAGGAACCCTGGAAATGATACCTCTCTCTGACTCGCACATATAGTAAAAGGGATGCCTAACCTGACACTACCTGTTTTCAAACATGTATAGGGAGTGTAGTATGTGCATCTGACATAGGCAGCCCTGCAGCACCACCTGAGGCATGCTTGCCATGCATTAAGCAACATAAAGCAGTGCTAAACAGCATTTACCACCATGTAGTATATGTAAACAAAATCGCACACACCAACTAGCACAACTGTGGTCAATGTAGAGTAATACTGGTCAACGTTCAGCAATGTTGGTTAACGTTGAGCAATGTTGGACAAGCTTGGTCTAAGTAGGGCATAGCTGAACAAAAGCCAACATGGTCATATTTGCTCTACTGGCCCTTAAGCAGTCTGGTCTGCTCAGTATGAAAATATAAAGCAATGACAGGCCTTAAACCCAGGATACTGTGCACTATAGTCATAGTACTGAACCACTAAACCATGACAGCATTGCAGTGGTCAGCCTGTATGAAGAAATGTTGATAAGTCTATGCAAAGTATCTAATGGAAATCCTACAGGCACACCATAATCCCTGTCGAGTTATGACACAAAGGTGAGGCCTGCAGTAAGAATAGAACCTGATTTTCAACACACATAGTATAAATGTTAATATTGGTCATGTTCACACACATCAACAAATGTAGTGGACCTCAGACAGCAACATACTGAAAGGTCACACTGGGCATGCGCACACTTGAATAAATGAGACAAATGTCAGGCAACAAAACACTGAAAGTCCGAACTGGGCATGCTCACACACTTACACCATGTTTGAGTACAGCAGTGGGCCACACATATCTGGCAGTTGCATGTGTTAACCCAGGAACCTCTCACTATTCAGCAATCTGCCCTGTGCACACAGTTATATGACAACAGACACATATATAATATAGTGGAACCCTGTCATAATCAAATATGTTCTGCAGATACCTAGGGTGTTCATAGAAAGTGGGAAAGCAAAGAAGATAAAAAACCTGCAATCAGTATCATCAATAAACAATGTGCAACCTGAACATTATCATAGGTTCAGAGGTTGATACTAGGCTATCTGCCTACAAGCCTAGCCAGAGTGTGTTTGGCTTTCGCAACCCTGTCAGATTAGTACACTGTGCCTGTGAATAGTAGGTCATACAAGATAGCCCATTTACATTTAGTCTATTGTGCCTCTGTCTAGCAGGGACACAGAAGATATCCCAGGGGTAAACATACAATCACCCATGCACTTGTCAAGATGTCTCCTGTAGGTGGTCAGTGGGGGGTTCTGCCTATGCAGAACTGGGATTTCATTCCGGAGTGAGTGGAGCCTTTGGGATAAGAATCTGCCCCTCCAGCATGTCCTATTAACATCTATGCTGAGGTTTATGTGCCTGGAGTGTGTAGCTCCAAGGGATTCAGATATCCTGAGGTGGAGCATGTCCATTAATTCTGGGTTGGACATTTCCTTAAACAACAGGCAAAGATCGCATCCGAGTAGGCGGTAAGCGACTGAGTAGAGCTGGAGTTACTTTATCCGAACTGCGCAGGGCATCTGTGTGAGTCCCTAGATCTGCTTGTTGAGGTACTTTTGTGGCCATTACAATTGCTGCAGGTGTCAGGTAAGGTATAACCCAAATGGGGCATTGTATCCAAGCATGGTCTTGATGGGTATAGGGGCACAATGACCTCACTTGATCTAGATGTGAAACCTTATGGGATAAGGTGGGCTATATAGAAGGTCTGTCTAACCACTTTGGCAACGTGATTGTCAAAGGCGAGAGTACTAACAACTTGTGTCCCCAAACCCCTAACAACTCCTGCCATACATAATGGATTACCATCTATGTGGTAAAGTGTGGGCATGTTGTTATTCCCAAAGGGGATGACTATGCATCTAATGTCATTTAGCTGTAGACCATGGCTCTGGCACCAGTCATACATCTCTGTGAGACCCTGTTTGAGGATGCATGTGCCAGCTGGAGAGTTGATAATGGCACCCAGTTTGCAGTCATCTGTGAACATGGTCAGCCATATTCCTCCTGTGTTAGCCTGTACATCAGAGAAATATATACTGAACAAGAGAGGTCCCAGGACTGAGCCTTGCGGGATGCCATGTGTAACTGGTGTATAGTCAGACATGGCACCTGCAATACTGACCATGTGGGTGCTATCCCTGATCCAGTTAGCAATCCATCTTGTGACATATGTGTCGATATCGAAGCTGGTGAGCCTATGTATAATGGCCGAGTGGGGTATTGTGTTGAAGGTTTTTGCAAGGTCCAGGTAGGCTGTGTGTACAACCTTCCCTATGTCTATGGACCTGGTAACTGTTTAAAGAATTCAAACAGGTTCAAGAGGCAAGATCTGCCCACAACAAAGCTGAAATGTGTAGGACCAAGTGTCTGTAGGTTCCCGATGTCTATGCATATGAGTTCCATGATGATACGCTCCATAGCTTTGCAGAACAGGCTAGTTAGGCTTATAGGGTGATATTGTCTGGGGTCCATTGTGGCACCACCTCTGTGGAGCAGGACCACTGGTGCTGTACGCCATTCCTTGGGTACATATCATGTAGTAACTCTGATATTGAACAGTGACTTAATGTTAGGGTTACGTTCGTCATGAAGCTTGTGTAAGACGCAGGCCGGGACACCGTCTGGTCCCATTGATGCTGTGCTGTCTGCTTTGGGGAGGGCAGCACTCACCTGTTCATTTGTGATGTCAGGGAGGTTACACTCTGTTGGGATGGACAGTTGCTCTTTAGGGGGGATGGGGGAAGACATTTGCACTGAACCTGTTTGCCAGGATTTTGGCAATGTCTGTGGGTTCAGGGTATGTTTAGTCAGTATGCAGTAACTCACAGCATATCAGTGAGTGTCCACCCAGGTTCCTGACATAACTAAAGAAGGCCTTGTGATTGTCCTAAGTGTCTGGTGCAATTGTACGTTAGAAGCAGGCCTTACATGAATTCAAGAGTGATCGTAGCTTTCTGCTAGTACTGATCAGAGATGCCTTCCCTGACTGGGATTGTGCTCTATCATGTAGTAGCATCCTCCTTTCATTGTATAGCTTATTAATGACCAGGGTCCACCAGACAGGTCCCCTGCCATTGGAGGAGTGGGTCTTGTTGTTATTTGGGATAGCACGATCCATGCATTTCACTAGGTGTCCATAGAATGCATTTGTAAAGGATTCAGCGGTCTGAGCCGTATTTACCACTGTCCCAGGGTCTTTGAAGGATACCACCTTGGTTTGGAGAAGTGTAATGTTTGCTTTTGAGAAGTTCACCAGGATTACCTAGGATGGGGGTGGGGACGGGATATGGATGTCCAGTGAGATAAATGTATGGTCTGACCTTACCAATGAAGGGTATACGTCTGGTGTGGAACATAGAGTCTCCATGTTGGTGATGATCAGGTCCAATATTTTTTCCCCTCTTGTGGGTGTGGTGACCAGTTGTGCCATAGCATTTGAGTTTACAAATGCTAGCGACTGTTGGGTGAGGGTGTTGGGGCTTGAGTAGTATTTCCAGTCAATGTTTGGGTATTTGAAGTCACCCAATATAATGGTGTTTGGGGAGACCTTCATATTCTCCAGTGTTCCCAGGAAAGCCGAGTGTGGTTCCTGAGTTTGGAAGGGTGGTCTGTAGCAGGCTACAAACTGAAAGGCAGTTTTGACCACTGTTAGTTGCACATGTATGGTCTCCGATGCTTCGTGCAGTGCTACTAACCTGGAGGTGTGTGTATCTGTGATGTATATGGATACTCACCTTATTTGTGTTGGCTGTTCCGAGTCTTGTGGTCAGAAAGCATGGTATGAAGTATAAACTGGTAGTGCTGGTGTGCTTTTGGGAGCCTGAACCAGGTGTCTGTTACTGCACAGATATCGACATTCTCCATACTGAGGAGAGTCCTGAGTGCATGCATTTTGAGGGTAAGACATCTGGTGTTGAGCAGCATTACCCTTAGTTTCTTTTACCTTGGAATGTCTATGGAGGTGGGTTTGTCTTTTGAGCCTTGCTTGAAAAGGCACTATGGGGGTGGCAAGAGCCTTAGCCAGTATTTGAAAGTCCAGGGGTGACAGGTGCAAGCTTTCCATAGTGAAGCTACGTGGCATGTCAAGCATGTCATCCCAGGCTGACAGGCACTGGTTCCCCTTTGAATGACACCAATATGTTAGCCAACTGTTAAAAGTGATCAGTTTGTCTGTATACTGTGACATCATTCTTGGTGAGTGTAAGATGCTATACAAGGTCAGGGTCATACTGGCCTGGACTACATGATCAGTGAGTTCCTCTATGTTTCTTGTCATGTGGGCCAGGGAGGAACATCTGAGGTTATTCGCACTAGCATGGACAATGATGGAGCCATTTCAGTACTTGCTTTGGAGTGACCTGAGTGCATGTGTTATGTGGCGGATCCTGGCACCCGACAGACAGCTCAAAGTGACCATCCCCTTGTTCAGCCTGGTGAGTGGGACGTCAGTGTGTCTGACAATAAGTGTCACCTATTACAAGTGCATTAGGTGTGTTGTTTAGCACTAAGGGCAGTGACTGTGTGGCACACTGACTTTGTGAACTATGTGATATGTGGGTATTGTTGTGGGGTAGCAGTTGTTTGTGTGTCTGCTTTGGAGGTCTCTGCTGCTTAGGTAGAGTTTATTTAGAGCCTCAAAGTATGTTTATGTGTAATAATGTAGTTTGATTGCTGTTGCTATATGTCTATGTGAGACTGGATTTGTGGTGTGTGTGGTTACCTTCACCACCTGATAGACTGTGCCAGTCATAGGTCGAGAGAGCTCAGCCTCCTGTATGTCTATATAGTTGCATCTCTCACATATATCTGAGTTTGTTGGGAGGAGGAGAGGGTTGTCTGTATACATAAGGCAGTTGTAAAATTGTGTCATAATTCCAATAGTCACCAGCTGGACTGGAGGGTACACACAAAACTGACCTCTGGACATGCCAGGATATTATGATGACATACTCTGTTGACTGAACACAAAGGATCAGTGGGGTGTTAAGTGTGTAAAAGAGTATAACAGGGGTTTATTGCTCAGGTTTATCGTTGTTTTGTAAAGATTAGCTGCGAAGGTGTCCAGACTGAACCATGACACCTCCTTCAGCTATGTCATAAATAGCAATGTACTGTATCCCGGATATTGAATGAGCGACAGTTAAAACACAAATAAGAGGGATCCTGTTGCAAAAAGCTTCTTATTATAAAAAAACACTAAACAAGGATATAAAAAATTTAGAAACAAAAATTAAACTACTTAATCAAGAACTGATTCGGAATTTTAATGAACAAACAGAAAAGGAACTGCTTAAATGTCAAAAGGATCTCTTCTTAACTCAAAATAGTAGATTAACATTTCAAGAATATAAGATGCTGGTGAGGTATGCTAATCATGTTCAAACACCATCGAGAGCGTTGGCTATGATCATTAATCAATCAAAAACAACAGTGCAGATATCAGAAATACAATTTAATAATATTATATATTCTAAAACAGAGGATATCATTAATATTTTTGAGGGAATATATACTAGTATTTATGATGGGCAAAAGGATATGTCCTCACACAGAAGTTATGAACAATTTTTACAATCAATTAAGTTTCCAAAAATAGGAGAGGATTTTCAAAATGACTTGGTCAAACCGATATCTGAAGAAGAAGTAGTATATATAATCCAACATATGAAATCACATAAATCACCTGGTCCTGATGGGTTGACAGTGGAGTTTTATAAAAGGTTTGCAGATACTTTCGGTAAGATACTTTCAGTTGTATTTAACAACATAATTAGGAATAAAATTAGTGATCCTCATCTTAACGCTTCAAAAACTATTTTTATACATAAAGCCAATTCAGATCCCCAAAACCCTGATAATTATAGACCGATATCATTAATAAATGTAGACATGAAAATTCTAACCTCTATTATAGCATCTAGACTGAAGAAAATCATGACTCATATAATATCCAAAGAACAGGCTGGATCTATGGCAGGTAGACAAACCAGTGACAATACACTTCCATTACATACTATGATAACATATGCTAAACAAAATAATCTTAATGTTGATGCCCTTATAATTGATGCACAGAAGGCCTTTGACAGGGTTGATACAAATTTTTTGTTTGATCTTTTACCTTATTTTAATATTTCCCATGAGTTTGTGCAAATGTTACAAATATTATATAGTAATCCCTATACTACACTGTATATTAATAAACATTTCTTTAAAAGAATACAGATTAAGACTGGAACATGCCAGGGCTGCCCTTTGTCCCCTTTATTATTTAATCTTTATCTTGAACCTTTGTTCTTATATATTAAGCAGAATGTCTATCATAATGTCCCAATAATTTATGGAACCAAAATATTAATGGCAGCTTTTGCTGATGATCTTAACATTTATTGTGCATCTCCAATATCAGATACTGAAAAATTATTGAAGGCTGTTAATAACTTTTCAGAAGTCTCTAACTATAAAATTAACTTGAAAAAAAAACAATATCTTCCCTTTAAAAACACCTAAACCTTTTTCACTATTATCTTTGGTTCGGCGGGTAACATTTAAAGAAAATATTAAATACTTAGGTATTGAATTTTCTACAGATAATAAAGACTTCTACAATAATAATATTAAAACAATTTGGGACCAAATAATTTCTGATTTTGGGAGGTGGAAAATTTTACGGCAAAAGTTTCAATTGTTAAAATGAATGTATTACCACGGCTACTATATATTTTCAGGTCAGCCCAACTAAAACTTTTGAAGACATTTTTTAAACAAATTCATAAAGAATTGGCTAAATTCATTTGGGAACCAAAAAAAGAAACAGGATTTATTATGATAAATTAATGACCCCCAAAAATAGAGGAGGACTGGAGTTGCCTAATTTTGAAATGTATTATTTAATTGTAACTCTAATAGAATTCTAAGAATTGCCAACTATGATATCACTAGTACTAAGTGGACACCGACTTGGGTGATCTTGAATTATAAATATATTTCAAAGTTGAGTATTAATCCAAAAGCAATACCTTTTTTAGGTAAAGATACTTTGAAATTATATGGGATTATTGAACACATTAAAACGGACATAATTTCTTTACAAGACTTATTTCAAGTATTAGATCTGGTTCAGTATATGATGTTTTTTCAACCCTTTCATAGGAATCCTAATTTAAAACTGAATAATCAATTAATTGATCTTAAAAAGTTTCCATTAATAGTTAATTTAACTTTGATTGATATATATAAATATCTTGAATTTTCAGCCAACCAAATAAGACAAGAATTTCACCTACCTAAAAATTATCTTGTTATTATAAGACAAATTAGAGAACTTGCTATAAGTTACTTTAAAAATTTTAAACCTGAAGATGAGACTGTGAATAGATGCTCTGATTTGTGGCAAGCTCTTCAACAGGATATTAAATATATAACAACAAATAAATTAATTAAGGAATTTAGATTTCATGATAAAATTTTGTTATCAAACTACTGGGAAGAGAAAATCCTATTGACAGACAAAAGTATTATGTTAAAAGCAATTGACTTGACTATCAAATCTACTTCTCTTCAAAAATTGATATATACCCAGATGATGATATGGAATAATGCATATTATACACGCCTTACCCTGCATAAATTTAACTCTAAAAATTCTCCAACCTGTCCATATTGTAAGAATCAACCGGCTGATCTTCTTCATATGTTCTGGAGCTGTAAATGCATATACAAGCTTTGGAATTCCCTTAAGATTCAACTTCAAAAGATGGGTTACCAAAGCACAACATTGTCATGGAAATTTATGATTTTGCATATTCCCCCAAAAGAACTCCCTAGATCACAAAGTATTATATTTATTAATATTTTTTTATTAATGAAGCTTTATATAGCCACAAATTGGTTAGACCCATCTAAAAGATCATGGGAAAACTTTAAAGTTTTGGCAACAAGGCATATATTAGCTCATAAACTACTTTTAAATCTGCATAATAAAAATATTAATAATCCAAAAATTTGGGAACAGATATTTAATATTATACTAGCATAATGCTTTTAACTTGAAGGTATTAACAATTATTTATATGTTTGGAGAGAATTTTGTAATCAAACTGTCTATTACTTGAAATGTTATTAATTACTCTTTGTTTTTCTTCTATTATTAATGTTTTTTTACATGGAAGCATTCTTGTAAATATTGTATATTTGTTTGGTGTGATAGTTAGTGATATTAGTTAGTAGTTTTTTTTTTTTTAAATTTGTTCCTGTTTTTAATGATGTATGAAAATAATATAATAATAAAGATTTATTATGGAAAAATAAATAAATAAATAGCAATGTACACTCATATATGTTCTGAGTCAGGGCCAACTGTACCTGACTGACAATGCCAACATCCTGTCAGACAGGCCCATATATACATAACCACCTCCCACTGACAAAAGGTCCTATCATCATACCAGGAGATATCACATGTAGAATGGGTAAACAGCTCCCCCCAAAGCCGAAAGCATGGCATCAATTGGATTACATTGTTTCCCTATATGTGTCATGAGTGAACTACAGAACAAACAGACCCTGCACCTGAACAGTCTGTTGAGCCTCACACTCTCCACAGGATCTGAAACCTTTGAATGTGTTACAGCAACATATGGCACTCCCCACAAGTGTTGGTGCACAACATACCATGGGAAGTATAGTCCAATAAGCCTATGAAGTCTAATCTGCAAGGCCATGGAGTCCATCATGATTGAAGTCATAAACAAAGCTATTGGCAGCAGACAAACACACAACCCTACCAACTGTGGTATGTTCATGGGCAGATCATGGTTCCCAAACATGCTGGACTGTTTGCAAGGCAGCCACCCAGGACATACATCACTGAACGGAGATACACATATCCCACATAGACTTTGAATTGCCCTTTATCAACATCATAGACACATGTTGTATCCACAAAATCAACAATCTGTGCATAAATATGTGTTGTCATATGAAGGAATGGCAATTTGTCCACAGATAGATCACACAAGCTAAGAATTGTGGGGTCCTGTTCAAGCAGTTATCACCTGCTGACCCACATGGTTCATTCCTGGGATTGCATAAAACAAAGTGTACACACATTACCATGTCCAGTCTGATGATGTCAGCATCCTACAAATATAGCAGGAGAAAAATGGCCACCTAGTAAAGCATATAGTGCATCATGTTAATGCGTATCTCTGTAGTATCGTAACATAGGTAGGGGTTCGAAACCTGCAATTGCTGACTGTGTGTGGGTGTGGGGGGGTTTATATGTGTGTGATCTCCTTTGAGAGGAGTGCCCTTTTTGGAGACTGTGAAAACACATTAATAGAGGTACAATCCTCTTTGGAAAGTCTGATGATGTCAGCATCCTACAAATATAGCAGGAGAAAACAAAGCACCCAATAAAGCATATAGCGTGTCGTGTTAATGCGTATCTTTCTAGTATCATAACATAGTTAGGTAGGGGTTTGAATCCTGCAATTGCTGAGTGTGTGTGACACTGTTGTTCAATGCAGTGTGGGGTTTGCTTTTACTATGGTATGACATATCAGGATTAAAACAGTATGTGCATTGCACACATCAGGTATCTGTGTGGCAAATAAATATATGTACATGTGACCTCAATTAGTACATAGGTGTGAAGCCTGCATACTGCATGAATACATTTGTTACCTTTGACAGATTGTGCCGCTGCTTCTCAGATCGTAGGTCAAATATGTATGTATGTGACAAGGCCAGCCACTGTAGTGATCTGTGGCCAAGGTCATCTGTGTCACACACACCCATGACAGTTACTATAGACTAGTGTGAGTGAGGGTACATGCCTGGGGTATATGTCAGACATGTTCATACACAACAATGTCTGGCAATAATGGACAGACATTATAGGTGTACAATAGCCTTGTGGATATGCATACAGGCCCCTAATTTCTTATGTGATACACCAAGGGACTCCACAATACCTTTGGGTATGTGGATACCAAGGGACAGATGACATAACACTTGGCTGTATGTACACATTGGTACCCGACATACATGTTGGGGGCTATCACCTATGTGGTACTGACTGGATAGTATGTATAGTAAATGTGGATGACTATGCTATAGTTGGCTTAGAGCTATACAGCATGTGTTGGACAACAGGTATCTGTCTGTATGATACCCTTGTGTAGGATATGTGTCCCATCCAGAGAATGCATTGTAGGCCAATGCATGCATTTACAGATGTGGATAGACATATCCCTAGTGTGTTTGCATGTACCTAAGAGTGCTATATGCCAAACAGGTGTGGACCCAGGAACGGGTGGCAGTCAATACCACTGGTTACTGTTATAGTATAGTACCGGAAGGATCCAACTGTTACTGAGTTCCCTACATCTGTGTGTCAGTTGTCAGGACATCATCTAATGATTGGTTATAGTCAGGCTGTTGAGGTTGTGTATACTACCAGAATGCAATACATTGACAGATATTAACAGTATCACCCACAGCATAGTGTCAAACCATGTCATACACACATGTGTACCCATGTTAGAACATATCTGTAGTAGAATGCATACTAGCCATCGAGAGATACTATGAGATGTTAACACTGTGTAATACAGACCATGTCACATATCCCATGTGTCCACTATGCACGTACATGCAGACAGTGCGCCCACACCATATTCACAGATGTACACCTGCTAATCTGTACTGCACACATCACACATGTACTGTCCACTCACTAACACATGCTGGCAACACTATACACTTCAGCCAAGTGGCACATGGGTGGACAATACATACTCAGACTTAACACTGGTGTAAACAATGCTACATTGACAATCATAGCTTTGATGCATCATGCCTGCTCAGATATACCTACAAGGATATCATTACACTTTCCTGTTGACAACATGCTAATATTGCTACACTGCTATAATGTCACCCTGTGCATCAGCACCATGTTAGCCTGTTCCTGCATCAATGTTACAGATGACAGGAGGTGGCACAGGTGTCATCATATGCACAGGGTGTGTTGTTGGTTTGCCAGAGCCTAAAATTGACCCATCCAATTGACATGTGTGTGTGTGTGTGTGTGTGTGTGTGTGTGTGTGTGTGTGTGTGTGTGTGTGTGTGTGTGTGTGTGTGTGTGTGTGTGTGGGACAACAGTACAGCATGGGCCAATGTTGATGTAATGTGTGTGTGTATGTGTGAGCCGTAGTTGTTTTGTTAATGTGTGTGTGTCTGCATGCACACAGCTCCACCATGTGGCTGCCATATATGGGAGGTTGTGGGACAGCCACAGACTGTACCTGCCAGGCTGTACAGATCATTGTCTCTGGGCATGGACATGGTACCTGTGCCTGGCAGGGATGCTACGGACAGTATCGGGTACCAAGCATGACTGGGTGCTATTATCAGAGGCAGAGGTATGTCAACTGGACCCATGTCCCTGCTGGGACTGGCCAGAGCCACGTGCACGTGGTCTACTAGAATGGTCAATCGACAGGACAGACCCTGGTACTACCACTACGGGAGCGGCTGTGATTTGTGGGCCATCCGCGATGACTGCCAGCCATTGATATTGCTGGCATACGTCCGCGTCGATGTCTCAACCGTTCCGCATGGTCCTGGCTCATGGAAAACACATTGTGGAGGGCATCTAATATCTCCCCCCAACATCTATCAATGACCTCGGTGTAATTCCGGATGGCACCGGCAAGGTCACGGATACTGTCATTTATAGCGGTGTAATGGGCCCTCTGTGCCCTTAGTCCCTGTCTGGTGTACTGTTCCATACGTGCCTGTGCCTGCATTACAGCCCGGAACATACTTGAGGTTGTAAGACCTGTGGGGGCATGTCTGCCAGGGGCATTACGACCAGCGGTGCTCCCACGAGAACCCCTGGACATCTGCCTATGTGGTACCATTCCAGGAATCCAGGTATGGCTGCTGTGAGGGGATGCAAGTGCCATGGATACCACACTCTCCTGGTCAATGCCAACTGTATGCTGTCCCTCGGCTAAGGCCATTGCTGATGAGGGATGAACACATGCACACATGCACACATGCACACATGAACACCTGAACACATGCACACATGCACACAAATACACTCCTCACTACAGCAGATACACACACACACACCAGCAATCCAACACATACTCAATAGTGGGTGAAGGTGGGTGACAGTATCACAAGGCAAACAGTCACCTCACATGTGTGAGCATGCAGAATATGTGTTGCTCAAGACCATGCAGTGCGAGTGTAGACGGCCCTAGTTAATAACAGTATACATGGCTTAGATGCATGTGTGTAGTTGTTCAGTGATTGGCTACACCCAGAAATACAATGTGTACAAGGACACAACATTGCTGTGCAAGTATTATCAGCTTTGCAATGTCTTGTGCACCATCACTCACAGGTATATATATCATGGCTGCATGTGTTATCCGTGTGTCACATAGATTTCCATGTCTGATTACAGTGTCTGTGTCCATAGAAGATAATAGTGGGCACAGGTGTAGCACATGCATGCTATGTACACACACGGGATGAGTGGTACATGTAGACATGATGGAATCCCAATACTCAACATGGCCATTGTATAGTGGTTATGGTGAGTGTGGGACATATTGCAGATATGTCGGTGTCAGCCATGACATGGCATGCTACACGACTGCAACATTAAACACCACACATACCCAATGTGTGTCATATGACCTATACACCCAATAGCATTTCAGGACATATATGTGTCACTTTGTACAGATGGTGACTGCTATGCATATTGTGTATACTTGCCTATGTTAGCACACACAACATGGTATACATATTGTGTATAGGTGCATATGTTTGCACACACACAACATTGAGGTGCAAAGCAATGACTGCTATGTGTAGTACTGTGGCCACTGTAACTGGATGGGGTGTAGTACCATGAGCCATCATCATCATGCATCATGTGGTCACTCAAGGCTACTAATGTGTGACAGACCATCGCCTAGCATGCTGTACCTGAACTGCACTGCCGTGGCTACATTCACAATTACACAGCCACTTTGTACATGGGTGTGTGAGGTGCCCAATAGGGAACATTGCCTAACATGACTGTGTTATGTGTTGAAGAGTGTTGCACAGCCCCATGATAGGCCTCTACCCCTGAGGTATATCATGTGTGTTGTGTGGATGACATGTGGGATACTGAAGTGTGACCTTACAGTGGGTGTGTGGTTACGCCATGTGTAGCATGTTGAGGTGTACTGCGTATGGCAAACGTGTTATGTTGTGTACAGCTGTTTCAGCTATGCCTATCCAATGTGCAGTACGGTGTTGCCACAAATGTGTCTGATGCTCTGTGTATTGCATGTCATTGAGGCAGCTACTGACATTACTGAGCTGTGCAGCGTCTTACAGCAAACATGCACAGCATGCATTATGCATAGGTGTGTTACGTGTACATGGCCTACACCTCACCTATGACATGCACATTTCATTACCAATATTGCAGTTATAACACACTCACCAGCATGGATCGTCTGCCCTGCTGTCACACCAGAGGGACCTACAAGTATATGAGAGAGTTCGTCAGTGGCCACAACTGTGGCATTGCTACTGTGGGTTTGCTAAACTACAGTAGAACAACATTCAACAATCACAGGTGTACAGATAATATTCCAAATATCAGTATTGCACAACACTAGGCAGCACAACTGCTAAACACACAGTACACATCTCACATATGCATAATCTAACAATACAGAAAACTGAAGTCTACAGATAGGGCATATTACCTGCACACTCCATGTCAACATGCTGGGTGGCTCTGGCCTCCATGATGACACATGTCTGTGGCAGTTGCTGTTGTTGGCCAGGAGCCACCTCGCTTAGGAGCAGCTCCTCCTCTGTGGTGAGGGGGGATGAATGGCCACCCCACCACCTGTGGCAAGCTGTTGTCTATGGATATCAGACGCACGCCGCCGGACATGGCTAATTAAATCAATGCAGTGATGGCGTACCTGCTCATATGTCTGGTTATGCATGCCTATGTCATTTACCCGACAAACAAGATCTTGCCACAGTGCAGTCCACTCATGCTGGTGCTGGCCGCTTCTGGAAAAGAGCAGTGAGTAGTGCTGCACCAGGCTGTGGTGGATTTCCTGTTCCTTCACTGCTGTGTAACAAGGATTACGTTGGTGGGACATCAGCCTGAAAGAGAAATGAGCAATATGTGTGAGCGAGTCATGTGGCACACTTTACACCCTTAACTACAGATATCACTTCACTGCCATATATACCATCCGTTTGTCTGTCAGAGGATACACACATTCAATACCACATATTGGTTCTCAGGCCACAACTGACTGACAGTGCCTGGCGCACTCTATATATCAAACCACTATACAACAGTACCCGGCACACTGTTTGTGACACAATGCACAACCTCGCCACAGAGGTATATATCACGCTAATGCATGAAGAAAGATGTCATCCATTGCAATGAATGTACAGTACAGTTACAGTAGTACCAGTAAACCACCCTAGTCATTGATGCCATACCCCTGCCTAACATATGTGCACAGTTGTTAATATAGGTGGCATACTGCTGTAACAGAGTATATATGTTGCTAGATACACACGTATACCCTGTAGCACACATATGAATGCGGGCATGGTACAGGCATAATTACACACACATCAGACAAACATACAACACACCACTGTATGCCAACACAGATGAGCTTTACCTGTGTACCATACAGTACTGTGTGCCACTACTTACAAACCCTTATGCCTGAGGTATGTACTCTGTGTGGACTACAGGAAACACACAAGACAGTGTTTCCAAGCAATGTGAACACACACCATACTGTGCTGTTTAGGCCTACAGCTTCAGGTAGTACTACAGTTCATATGGGAGTTGGATTCACCAGCAGTACCACTCACTAAGCATACATGTATTGCTTTAGCCTACAATGGAACACCGCAGTCATCAACAAGGAAGTACGTCACAACATATGCCATACTACTATGTTTGCCTAACAATAACATACACATCTTTTGCTGGCCTCACAGCTAGGACACACACTACCATGTCAGATACAACTTCACACTAAGCTATCACACCTTTACCGACCTTGCACTCATTCAGCGTTACACTCATTCAACCTCACATAGCAGGTATTGCATTGAGTACATGTGTGTGTGCATCGTGTCATAGGTAGGTAATACACTATTGGCCCTAGGGCCTAGAGCAGCCTAGCCATATGCTACCCTGGCCTTTGACACACATGTAATTTGATTTCACTTGCCCCTGTCAACCAGAACCACAGGGTGTATTACCTATCTCCCAAACAATCATCAGGGGAATTTATGACAACTGCTAATGAGGAGCCTTGTTTGCTATTGCTAGGTGGTTTATTCCAGAGTATGGCATATCTCTGAGATAGGACCCTATCCCTCCAGCATGTGCTGTTTAGTGAGCTGACGAGGTTTAGGGCCCTAGAGCATGTAGCCCGGAGGGATTGTGATATGTTGCCATGGTGGTTGTCAAACAGCTATGGGTGTGACATACCTCTGTATGTCCGGCAGAGGTCACCTCTGTGTGGGCGGTATGCAATACAGTCTAGCTGTGGTTTTATGAGTCAGTCTGCATAGGGTATCTGTTTGAGGCCAGTATTACCCTTTGTGAGGTATGTCTGTGGCCTTTCCACTTGCTGTAGTTGTCATGTGAGGTACATACCACATGGGGCATTGTGATGAGTAGAGGGGAACACTGACTTATATTTCCCTAGAAGACAAACCTGGTGTGATGACACGTACCACATAGACAGATTACAAGACTAGTGTGGCACTGTCTTTATCAAAGGGGAGGCTACTGTACACCTGTGTCCCATGTTCCCCTATCACACCTTCAGTGTTAGATAGATTTCTACCTATGTGGTAGTTAATGGGTACAGTGTTTTGGAAAGGAGGGATGTCACTGCAGTATCGACACTGGTCTACAGTCCATGCCTTGGTCACCACACACCTCTTGTGGTACATATGACCCCGTGTCTCTCTCTCTCTGTCTCTCTCTATATATATATATATATATATATATATATATATATATATATATATATATACACATACCCATACATCTACACATCCATTGCTGTACTTATAGATGTACATATAGGCACATGTGGTGGGGATATCACTTATGCAACACTTATGAGATGTACAGTTATGTGATTATATTGCACAGTGTTGTGCAGAATGCATTTTGGTGTCCTCAGCCCATGTAGCTTTAGCAGGCCTCACTGGCTGTAACACAGCAGATCTGAAAAATCAGTCCCACAGCGTTTAACCACCACATGACATATACCAGCACTGCATGCTGTTTTCTATGCCACACACTATGACCTACATAGATATATGCACATAACAACCTTCAACAACATATATATGTCCACCCTTCACTAACAGTTGCAGTATGTCCCTTGCCCTATGCACATGTGCAGATACAGATAGATACGTACTGCTGCCACATATGGATGATTTACAGTGTATAGAGTACTCTTCAAGAACATCTACTACATGCCGGCAAATACATATGAGTTACATACCTTACCTTTGTATTTCTCTGCTCCATCTGTTGTTACTGTTTTGTTGTTTTTTTTTTTTTTTTTGGTTGTTTTTTTTGGGTTTTCTCTGTCCGTTTCTGTTTCTGTCTCTTTTGTCTGTGTCTCTGTCTGTGCCTCTGTCTCTCTCTCCCTCTCACTCTCTATCTCTCTGTTCCTGCAATGATATTATTGCATGTGTGGACAACAGGCACAGCCTGCTTTTCTAGGTATCTGCACATGTGCATGTGACAGCCTCTGCACCAATTGGTGCCCACCATTAAGTAATTGCATGCAGCCTGCTGTGTGGTAATTGCAGTACTCACTGTGATTGCAGCCCACTGCTATAAAATGCTAGGTTAGGTAGGCATAGCCCTTTCAGCTTTCCAAGGTGGGGCCCATACTTGTTTGTTCTGGACACCATTGTGTCAGTCAGAAGGTTGGTATATGTCTCTTATCTGAAGCTAGGGTTGTAGCCAATGATATGCATGTTGTACTCAAACCTGAATGTTGCTGCTTCCAGTACACACTTCTCAGTGTAGACATTTACTCACCCTCCAAATGCTAACACAGGATACATGGGAGTATGTACTTTCTTTTTGAATAAGACAATTAACTGCCATACAAATGTAGTTATTGCAATGTATTCCTGTGGCACATGCACTGTTTGTGAACTGCTATACTGTAATTATTAAGTTACTCAATTCTGTTCTTTTTGTGGTTTGTTTGTGTTGACATTAGCACAGGCTGCTCAAGACAACTGGACATATTTCAGTACTGAGTATGCCTACCTACACCCTTGGTTTTGCCTGAATACACAGGTATGTCGTACCTTTGGGTAGGGGTGCAGAACTGCAAAAAGCATTTTTTATTATCGTGTGAGGATTATCTTGCTGAACATACAGGGTTGCTGTGTACCTGTTAGTCTATCAAGGCAAGTAGTCTGTCTGCATAGATCCACCTGTGGAAATATCCAGATGGTAGCCAGAGGTTAGCCTATTATTCTTTGTCTGTGCACCACACCAGTCTTTTCAGCACTCGAACAATGGCATTGTCACAGTTGGTTGCTAGCAGTACATGGCTACATCCTGTGATATTTCTGTGTTGTACTCCTACATAAGGGCATGCTTGTGGAACTTCTTTCAAAGCTATTTGCAGAGTGTGTAACAGCAGGAATGCTGATATGCCTGTGTGTTTCTGCCTCTGCCAGGCCTCAGGTACTCTCAGGTATTTATTTGAACAGCCTCAGTGAAAGGTACATATAAGTGAGAAACACCTGTAATATATTGCAGACATATTTCAGTTGAGACTTTCCTGGGAAATCGGAGCATATGTATTACTACACCTTTTCTGACGTGCAAGCAGTGTCTACTCTCACCTATTGACATTATTCATTAAGTGTGATTCCCCACTTTTCTGCCTAATGTTAGTACTTTTCAGAGTGATTCAGAGGGGCACAGCTAACATTTGTTTATGAATCAGGGACATCCCTGTAAAGCAGTCACAGTTGGGAAGTCTGGCCTCTGCCCTATTCAACTTTGCCAGTGTTTATCCTGGTCTGATACTGTGTGGGGTTTGTAAGGTGCTACTGTAATATTATTCCCTGCTAGAATGTCTGGTTCTCTTTTCACAGTCATGTCATGCAATTCCACAACAACTGCTGGTAAAGACCCACAGAACAGGATTTGTGTTATGCCATTCCTAATTTCCATTTACATTCCCTCATTGTAATGCATGATATATTTATTCTAGCACCAAGTTATTTGTATATCTACTGTGGTTTAGTGGTAATTCATGCAGTCTATTGTGTCAATGGTCTGGGGTTAGAGACTGGCAGAGGTATTTTCTTTTGCTGCTGAGCAGAACAAGGGCCCTGACATAGAGTGACTAAGGCACTTTTAAGCAGTTGTAAGCGGGTTTGTGTGGGTTTGCGTGGGTTTGCACGATGCTTAGCGATGCTTAGCTAAGCACACACATGCACACACTCACTTAAACCCGCTTACTACTGCTTAAAAGTGCTTACTCCCGCTAACCCCCGCGCTAATTTCTTTGAAAGAAAAGAAAATAGGGAGATAGGAAAGTGGTGAAAAAGGGGGCACAAACAGGGAAAGAGAGTAGGTAAACAAGCTCGGGATGTGCAGGACGGGTGTAGGGAAGGTCCACAGTTGCCCATTTCTTTACCAGCAACAGCTGTGCATATGCAATAAATTTGGAGTGAAATTTTAAACGTTCCACCCCTGGGAGAGGGATGAGGACAACAAAGTATGTTGTACTGCCAATTATAATTATCAGTTTACATGTCCAGCGGACATGTGTGCGAAATGGGCAGCTATGTATGGGGCGTAATTTTTTTGTGGGTACAGATTGCCCTTTTTTTATTTTTTTTCAGGTGAGAGTGGAAAGTGAGGTAGAGGAAGTAGGTATGTTTGGGGAGGTAGGTTGGGGAGGTAAACAGACAAGACAAACAAGATGCATACAGGGGCGGTGTATGACACATGGGGTGGGTGAACACAATTGACGGGGACGGATGTTTGGAAACCGCAAGCCCATGAGCCCACAGATGGTAAGAGTGGAACTGAGATCCCCACCCATGGGCAGTCACCACTGCACCTTCACAGCCCCGAGGCTGGCTGTGCTGGGGGCTGCATAGGACAGGCAGGCTCACCCATGAGATGCGCCACTCTCGCCTCGAGCTGGCATAGGGGATCAGCGAATGAATTCTGGATCTCCCTATGCACCACAACCTGGACCCTTTGAAGGGTGACAGGTGGCCCTTCTCGACCCACACTTGCATAGGGGGACAAGCCCCATCCCCTGCAGTGCTTCCACCCGAAGGTGGCACAGGACCAATGGAGGAGGGGAGCCCAGGCTGGGCACTGGACCTGCTGGTGCCAGGTGCACTCGCCAGCTGAGGAGGGACAGGTTGGTCCGCTGGGACCGGCCTTCCCATATGTTCTGTGATTAGGTGTGTTTAATTACAACATAAACAACAGCATTCCAGATTAGTTGTAACAGCATGCAGTAATAATCCCATTAACCCAACACACCAACAGTTGAACAGCACGCATAACACATGCATATATTGAACGACAGTGGACATTCCAACAGCATGCAGGGATGATTGGTAGCAACAGGCCACTATGATTGTGGTGTTTGAACAGGGCACATGCATCAAAGTGAATGCAGATATTTATAGAACAATAGGACATATGTCCCAACAAATATTTGAGATTACACATACCCATTGAGGTGTGGAATTGCATGGTTTATGCACATACAGTATGGTGTAGAAAGAAACCTCAATTAACATCTTATAAGTACCTTTACTCTACACTACATTCCTAGTGACTGCAGGTGTATATCCCCTACATGTATTATTACTCTTGCCAACATGCATTAGGTTGTGTAATGGGTTTGGCTAGTTCATTATATACCTGACCTATATCTGACATACCAACTGTCCAAGATGCAGATGTTACTGCTAGATATTTCTTGATTTTATTTATATTTCTTTATCTACATATCTGGATGTGTTCACATGACATTTTCAGTTCAATTTGTACAGAACCCTGCATTTCTTGAAGCACACTCACATTTCTTGGGAACAAATTAACAAGCTACTCATGTGCCAGATTTACTTATGCATGCCAGCCAGTAACTAACTGTAGAGGACTGTATATATACTTCACAGCTACTAGCACTTCCATCACCCACTTTAGATGGGACTGCCCAACTCTGGGTTGCCAGCACTTATTAAAACAGTACTATTTGTATAATGCAAGGGTACAAAAACATTTCAAAGTAAGTGACACAGACACACTTCAGGTTTTATACCTTTATTAATTACATTACACACTTTTCCACAGGCTCACTCCTTTATTTGATATAACAGTGCATATGGAAGAGATATTCAAGACATATTATACCTTTATTAATAGGTTAGAACACTCTTTTTCAGGCTCGCTCACTTATTTTATATGACAGTACCTGCAGAGATATTATTCCGGACATATTCTACCTTTCTTAATGGGTTACTATACTCTTTTTCTGGCTCTCTGACTTATTTTATATAACAGTACATGCAGAGGGCTTATTCAGGGCATCCTATGGCTGTATTACTGGACTACAACACTTTCTTTCAGGCTCTCTCCCCTATTTTCTAAAACAATACATGCAGAATAATCACTAACCTGCCTGGTGGTGCAGCCTTAGCAGCCTATCTGCATAGGCTTGCTGATTTGCAGCACGGTCACCTGCAGCTGTGAAGTAAATGAAGGGATATTGAGACATACCTATCCATTATACAGAATCAATTATCAATTCTTACATACTGCATTCCATGGCTACCTACTCAGGTGTGGGGCATCTTGCATCCCACGGGCCTCCTGTATCCATTGGTTCAGTAGGTCCTGCTTCTGTCTCTTCAGGTCTGCATGGTGGTGATGGACCTGCTCACCAGTCCAAGGAATGCCTGTGACACTGGTGAGGTCATGAGCTAACCGGTTCCAAGCCTCTGCCTTGTACTCCGTCCCTTGGAACCGGCCCCGCAGGAGTCTTGACTCATGATGGTGGACAAGGAGCCAAACCATGTATTTCAACTCCTCAATGCCCCAACGTTGCGTTCGGAAGCGTGTACCCTCTCCAGCACCAGCCATTCTAACTGCAGATGTGAGCTACAATCAGTCATGGTGAGTATTCCCGCCTATGGGGCTTAAATATGCCAAATTTCCCACACTTTTTTGTGATTGGCCATCTTTGAAAATTCTCGGCTGACTGCAGACCTGCTTAGTAATGGTTAATCTACCATTTATAAGTATATGTATGTTAACAGTGGCTGCTTATCCTAAGCTGTCATAGCTTAGTGGTTCAGTACTTTGATTATGGTGCACAGAGTCCTGGGTTCGAACCTTGTCATTCATTTTATTTTAATTCTGTCCAGACAGGCTAGGGGGTGCGGCTGTGTTTAAGCAACTTTGCTCTACGTTGCTCCACGTTGCCCTATGGTGTGCTGGTTGGCGCGGCGCGCATGTCTGCGCAAACCGATTGCACTGGGTAAAGTGCTATTTAGCTATGGGCACCTCTATTGCACTGGGTAAAGTGCTATTTAGCTATGGGCACCTCTATTGCACTGGGTAAAGCGCTATTTAGCTATGGACAACTCTATTGCACTGGGTAAAGTGCTGCTTAACTGCAGGCAATTATATATCAGGATCCTTTATAATTATATATTTTGTTCACTGATACATAGGCCATTTCACTGCTTTTTAGTAAAATTTTAATCATATATGTCAGGTATTATTTCATATACTGATTTAAAACATAAATAGGAAGGGGAGTGGTGGGACTCAAACCGTGAATGCCTCTTCTTTGTGCGAATGTTCTACCATTACGCTATTGCTATTTGGCATAACTTGCATAAACATTCTTTCTTATGCTCTTCCATGTCGGGATTGCTAACTGCAGCTAAGCAATGGGCACACCCGCGCACACACGTGCAAATACGGGCAGCTATATTGGGAATTAAAAAAATATATAATTAATGTTTTACTTTTTGCAACTATGATGGTGGGTTACAATGTCAGGGAGTGTGGTATTGGGTGCATGGACATTTGAGCGGACTCGCTCTTGTGTGTTTACATTTTGCATTTCAGACACTTGCAGGGGCGTGGACATTTAGACTGCTCGGCAGTCGGACATGCCCCCTGCTTTCCTGCACGGTCTGTGTTAGACTTGCGGTTGAGTCAGCATGCCCTCATGAATATTCATGGCACGCTGATGTCATACCGTTCAACTGTAGCCTCCGAGTAAGACTTATTTAGTCTTACACGGACGATTCGTGAATCCGGGGGATAATATGAAAACGTTGACTGGAATAGATCCAAGTTATATGACAATGATTTAACAGATAAATTTTAGCCAGTTTATAGATAAATTAAAGGTAAGTGTGTATAATACAAACAGAAATTGCAATATGGAGTGAGAGAAATTCTGGCTTATGGTATATTTACAGAGAAAGTCGGGCAAGAGAAACTAATAGAAGTAAGGAAGTGAGTGAAGAAGGGAGAATGAGTGGATGTAAGGTCATGAATATGTATTTGTTCACATTTAAAGATATAGTTTAGCCTGGTGCTGAGAAAGAATATAGACAGATTTTGGCTAGGCAGTCTTTCAGAATGCTTTTGAAGAATAGGAGGGAATGTACTGACCTAATGGATACAGGTAAGTATGAGAACAGACAATGCCCATCAGATTTGATAGGGTTGTGGGTATATGTAACAATGACTAGAGTGAGAAGTGCATTCAAGTGTCACATTCATCCTTCTGACATCTCATTACAACATCAGAAACTTACTTTGTGGAATAAATTATGTGACTTGTAGGTAAAGACAAATAATGTGAATGTGGACATACAGCACCTCACATGTTGCTAGCAATACTGAAAATATTTGATTTTTAAGCAACAACACAATGGAATCACAAAATCTGATTAAATACATAGTCAGACCACCCTCTGTACAATTATCATTTAAGTGAATTTGAGCCATGCATCGGCTATAATTTTTCTCTAAGCTCACTGCACATACATCTAGTACTATAGGGAAAGTTACCTGACAGGTGTATTTTCTTCACTGAGCACTATTCAAAGTTCTGATGGCTGATCAATGCCACTGGACTAGTTTGTGCTACATAAGGCAGCCTAATCTTAATTACAAACTTTTTTTCTTAAGCTGTGTGTGATGAGGTGAGGTAGTGCCAGCTATGTAGAGAGAGTAGGGAAGTGCATGTGTAACATATGCCACTATAGCTAGCTGGAGTTTTGTAAAGAATTTTATGTCATTTGTATATTAAAGTGATTAGTACAGATGCTTGTGTAAAAAATGTATTTGTAAAGTTGCTTGTGTTACAAATGTATCAAAAGTGGTTCCTGCTTGGCAGAAAAAAATATACATGTATGTCAGATATACATGTATGTCAGACTGTATTGTTGTTAATGGTTGAAGTGCATATGTTAACAGAGGATGCTGGAAGGGAAGGGGTTAAGCTCAGCCCAGCTTACATTAAGCAAAAATAGCTTTTCATTTAGGCCATAAAGATTTTATCTCATAGACCTGAATGCAGCCAGAGATGCAATGTCTGTTCTGGGATCCTGATCTTATTGTTCTTAGTGGTGAACTAATTGCTACACTTGGGTGCTAGAGAATGGGTGGTTAGTCTTTACAGGGATTATGAAAGTATTGGTGTTGTTTTTACAGTCTCCAGATGCATTAGCAAAGCTCTGCATGTGTATTATCTGTGCTAGATCCTAGCTCAGCTTCTATCAGGGTGGTAGTGTGGGAACCACAAAATCTGGAGACCAGATGTGATGTCATTCTACAGCCAGCACTGAAATTGTATTTAGATATTAGTGAGAGATGTCATAGTGGCACTCATCATTTCATCTTCCCTTGCTCTGGCAAGTAAGTTGGCATCAGTAATTTTTCAGTTAGGAAAATATAGTGAGACTAGTTAAATATTGTTTTTCTGTATCTGCCTGAATCTTTCCATCTGCGTTATTTTTTATATTTCCTATGAACTGAAACTCCAGTGTTTGTTGTAAATATTCATTTTTTTCATGTTTCCTATTTTATTATTTATTATTAAATATATCTAAACCTTTCATGGTGGTTGATCTTTTAAAAATATTTTAACCCTTGAGAGTGATTGCATCTGTGGGCTTCATTTTTCCTGAAGGTCTTGCTGCTTGGTTAACAGTACCATTTGTATAGCATTTTTTTACTAAGAATAATTGGGGACCATGGTAAGAGCCCTAAAGTAGCTGAATGATGACAGTGAATCTACCTTAGAGTCTGGGTGGAGGTGGCAGAGCTGATAAATCTTTACCAGCCTTTCCCAGGTGTGTGTGTGTGTGTGTGTGTGTGTGTGTGTGTGTGTGTGTGTGTGTGTGTGTGTGTGTGTGTAAATCAAATCTCAAAGAGTGTGTGTGTTACCTGCTTGAAACAGGGACACAGAGCACTGATTTCTGCAGAGAGATAGGTGAAGTCTTATTTGGGGTCCTGGAGAGGTAATCTAGCCCCAGGTCTGGATTGTGCTGCCTGTGTGCTCTTAAAAGAAATTATGCTTGGTGCAGAGTGCTGCATATGAAAATACTACCTGTATCCATTTCTGTTCTAAGTGAACATTCTCCACCTATGTCAGTGGAGAGGACTGAGGTTCCTTAACTACTGGCCAAGAAAAGGGATGTCCCATATTGATGAAAGTTCATTTCATGCCACCAAATGGCACACAAAAGAAGAAGACAATGTTTATCAGAATAATCCAAACATTTTTTTGGAATAACTTGAAGAAACATGAAATGAATCACAGTGTATATTTAGCAATGAGTACATCTACTACTGCGTTTCACTGATACATTCAGCCATCTCACATCTCCTTGCCACATTAGTACTATCATGCAAGTTTTACAATATCAGGACTTTAGCTAAGGCCATGGGAATGGAGAAGGGCACAGGGAACAAAAAAATGCTTTCATTGTTCACACAGCACATACAATTAATACTGGCACAATTTCAAATGAATTTTCTTATCTGTCAATTTTAGTCAATATTGACCTTACTTGTGTTTCCCACATCAACATATTCATACACCATAATGAGTGTCAAGATTTACTATGACCCTTTTCACTAAAATGATCTGTGATCAGGCTTTGAACCCTGCATCACCTGTATTATTTCTCTAAGTTCAATAATTTTGCACATTATGCCACACAGATAGGAGAGTGACAGCTTGGATGTTTTCACTCAGTGCTGTTCAGATGACTGAGGAAAATGCAAGAATGGCAGTCTTAATTGTGCTATTGATGGAAGTACAAATAACATTCTTCACTTTTTACCTTGGGCAGTGATCGGATATTCACTGCTATTGACTCAGAGTGCAAGCAATAAAGGAAAAAAAAAGAAAAAAATATGGAATGATGTACTTAAAACGTACACTTCTCGTGTTTAATCAACTTTGTTATCTTACAACAGGAAACTATGAATTTGAACCCTCAAACAAGTGTAGTAAGAACAATCATTGAAGACAAATTTCTGTATTTGTCACTGCCACAAAGATATATATTTGCAAGGAGAAAAGTGTTTAGATGTACTGATAATGTGACATTGTATCAAATCACCTTGAAAGTGCAACAGAAACAAGTTGTGAAATTTGCCCTTTCTCATTTGACAGTACATGTCTAGATGACTGTGATATTGCCAGCAGTTAGTATTTTCATGTACTCACACAATATCTAACAAAGACTGCAAACACTGCAGATGAAATCTTCCTTCTTTATGGTGCCTTTTTCTGTTAGCTCTGATTTCTTAATTCTGTCTGTTTTATTGCATGTGTTTCAATGCATAAAGTACTCCACTGAATATGAATAACATTTCTTATTAAGGGGCAATAACTGTGGTTCTTAAAGACTTGAATATTAGGATTTTTTGGTAATAGTCTTGACATACACTTAGAAAGTGTACATCAAAGAGGTGAGACTGTGAAACCCTGATTCTTCCTGCAGTCAGACTAATCATAGACACCTGCAGTCCATTAGCAGGTACCACTTCCCAGTGCTCATCCTTGCAGTGCTAGGCCATGTGCGCATTTTCATGTATTTAGTAATACTAATGATTTCACATCTCATTTGCATACTCACAGTGTTCACAGGGCTGACTATGCACTATATAAGGTTAATCATATAGCTAATGCCCTTGTATCATACTGGGGAGACTGGAACCACAGATTTTGATATTCTTAAATAAACACACCTTTTGGAGAATTATCTCCTTTCTACACAGTTTTATTTTCAAGGTATTTTGCTATTTTTTACATAATGCTTTTAGTGTAATATTAAATGGTGAATTGCACTGGTCAGTCAAAAGCATTTGTATATGTTAATGTTTTTTCTTTACCCCTTTCTTTTGGTATGCCATGTCTGCATTATAAAAAGTATGCCACAGAATGTTGTATGATCTATATTTTTTAGTTTGTGTTTAATCGTGGTTTGTACATTTTTTGCAAATGAGTGCATAATAAATTAGTAGGATGATTTGGAATTATTACCATTGTTAGCTGAAAGCAAAATGTGTTACATTTGTGAATTTCTTCCTGACTGCCCTCTACAGCAGTCTTACATTTCTTATGTTACGTTGTGAATTTTTGCTGTTAATGCCATAATGTATTACACAATTAACACATTCACTCTGGAGCAGCTCAGAAAAACCTGCCTGCTTAATTCCACCATAGGAACATCAGTGCAGCCTGAGCTAATTTTCAGAAAATCCATTTTTAATACCATACAGAAAACAAATGTGCATAACTCTTTAAATATAAGAGCTAGACTAAAAATGTAATGCAAAAGTTGTTCGGCAGACACTGACCTTTCCAACAGTGTAAATGTTGATAGTGTGCATCAAAGTCATTATTAAATATTTGACAAGGAATGCTGATGTGCATATGTTTTACCTTTTTGGAAAAGCAAAGCACAATATTTTGGGCAGTGTACCATGTAGACCCATACAATTTGCATTTTGTTTGTTTGTATGAATGTCAGCTTTAAAATGATACCTTAACCATTACTGTGTGATGCTCCTTTTATGGAGATATTCACAGAAATATGATTAATATAATATTTCTCATAATTGATAAACAAAGCATAATATCTCATCACCTGTAATAGACAGAGGCTACATATCAGGTACAAGTTGTGTGGCTCAATGTCAGCTTCAAATTAATGCATCATTTGTGTCATCACCATGCTCCCTTGCAAAGATATGGGCATAATAATAAGTATTGGAAATGTATAATTTTCATAATCCAACAAGACTAAAGAAAGTGTGATATCTATACATGTATATAGTGCCCAGGCACAGTTCTTTTACCATGTTGTAAGGAGGAAAACTGTCTTCAAAATGAGGTATTATGTGGCACACTGACATGCTCCCTTGCAAAAATATTTACCAAACTATGAAAAAAAGTCATAATTTCCATAACCTAAGTCTGAAACAAATTTTAATATCTGTATATGTATACAACATAGAGGCACAGTTCTTTTACCACATTGGAACAATGGATACTGTCTTCAAAATGAGGTATTACTTAGCACATTCAGATGCTCCCTTACAAAGTTATATACCAAAATATGAAATAAAAAATCATAATTTCCATAACCTATGTCCAAAACAAACTTTGATGTCTCTATATGTGTAGAAAATGGACACACAGTTCTTTTACCATGTTAGAACAATGAATACTGTCTTCAAAATGAGGTATTACTAAGCACATTCAGATGCTCCCTTACAAAGTTGTGTACCAAAATATGAAAATAAAATCATAATTTCCATAACCTAAGTCCGAAACAAACTTTGATATCTGTACATGTGCACAACATAGAGACACAGTTTTTTACCATGTTGGAACAATGAATATTGTCTTCAAAATGAGGTATTACTTAGCACATTCAGATGGTCCCATGCAAAGTTAGGTACCAAAATATGAAAAAAAATCATAATTTCCATAACCTGCGTCCTAAAAAACTGATATCTATACATGTTTACAGCATTCAGACCCAGTTGTTTCACCATGTAGACACATATGATTGTAAATTTACACATTCTTGATGTAGCCAACATACTGCTGAATTGGTACATGTCAACAAAAAAAGCAAGGTAAGGACTGCCACTCCATTAATGAACCCAGGACAGGTCTGGGACTTCAGTGGCAGGCAAGACCATTTGATCTGTCTGATAGCTGTGCTGGCTACCCACTCAAACAGCTGATACCACTGCAGTCTCATGACCTCCTTCAGTGTCAGCAGCCTGCCTTACCTATGCCTTTTCTCTTTATGTGTGTCCATTCAGCAATGGAAATAAAGGATCAAGGTCTGTATTACTAAGCCCTTTCTGTCATCTAAACTCTACACATGCCTAATAAAAGCAGAATAAAAAAAGATGTATTGCAGGATGGTTACTGACATATTACATTGTATGTGCTAGCACTCTCCTGAAACAGTTGTTCTTTCTCAGCATCTTCACCAGCTCCTTACCACAGTTATTTGCCAAACTCAGAAAAATATATTTTACAAAACACATTTTATAATAGAGTTTCACTTACCATACTGGTCCCTACTTGGTCATAGGTGTTTTCCATTCTTCTTACAAGCTGCATATTACCAATCCTGCATAGCTCTCCTCACACCATTGTGGAGGTTAGTCAAGAACAACGCAATGCCCTCCTCAGTTAGGTGAACGCCATCCCTTCTGAACAGGTGAACATCTTCTGCAGTGATGCTGTCATGATAAACTGTAGATCCACCGACCCTGTGCACCAAGCCATGCATGAACCCATTCTGTAAATGTCTGGCCTTGTGTGCTGCCTGTTGACTGCTTGCTGTTTTCCATATCTGTTGAGGAATTATGTCAGACCACACAAAATGACAACGTGGCCACCTTGACTGCAAGTGTTCAAAAATTGCTGTGATTTGAAACCGTAGCCTTCCAAGTGGTTGACTGATGACATCATTCCCTCCAATGTGCAGCACAAGGATGTCAGGCTCAGGGTAGATGGAGCACTTCTCTTCCAACAACTGCAGTACTCTGCTCCAATGCATACTTCTTCTTGCAATCCAGTATACCTTCACACTGGATGTGGGGAAGCTCAAGTACTGGTTTTCAGTTACAGAGGCATGGCTAGCAGCCCAGTGAATGTAGGAATGGCCACATACCCACACTCTCACTTGTTGTTCTCCTGCTCATGAAGCCATGTCAGTGTCAGAATGTGGACAAACCTGCACAGGAAAGAAAATGCAAACAGATTACTACTGAAGTTTGACAGATGTATTGGAAGACTACACATATATGTATACCATATGCATTACCTGGTTAGCCCATCCAAATCTTCACTCGTATACACAGGGGCATTATTCTTTTCATAAGTTACATAAGTGGTGATGACGCTGCAGAGGTACATACCTACCACCCATAAAAACACCAAATTACACACAATGACTGACAAGGGGGCACAGAAAGGGCACATGTAAATGGAAAAAGCAGGGTAAAGACCACCTCTCCACTAATATGCCGAGGACAGGCATGATGCTGAAAAATACTTGCACAGAGGCACATGAAAAGCAATCACTATCTAACCATAAAAATAATAGATACATATTCATAAAAATCATGCATTCATTCATAAAAGATGAGTTCACAGGTGGACAAGGCTTGTGAGTATGATGTTACAACTTTCAAAAGGGATTTTTTAAAGCTAGAAAATGATGTACAGAAATTGAAACACTTGCAAATGCAAAGGTTTCACTTGGAGGCTTGTTTAAGTCTCAAAATTGTACCACGTGGTCTTTGGGTATTGAATATGCCCTCGTATGGGAATACTTACAAAGATCTACTATTGAAATGGCAACATATTAATATGAATACCAGTTTTCAATATATGCATCTCCTTATTGAATATTTTAAACTGGAGGAAGATGTTCTGTCTACTAACATTACTAAAATGCAGACTGATCTCTATGAAAAGTGCCCACCCATGGTGGTGGATGTTAAGATGGACCAGCTCATAGACAGTATTGCTATTTTTGAATCCCAACTACTTGTTCATAAGAAGAAGAAACTGCAGAGGGATTCCTCTGATTTTTCCAACAGTCGTGTCTTCTCTTGGCCTAGGGAATATAACGACAATAAGACCAATAGTTTTAATGGCCATTCACATAATACTCTGGTTTCTGTAGATCTGACTAAAGAGAACAATGGTTCCACCTTAAATACAGTACAGACACCACAAGAAACAGAAACTAATGCAGGCATATGTAGTACTTTGCCCCTCCCTGCTGTGAAATCGTCTAACTCCCCTGTCATCACTCACGTTCAGAGTGGCGCGCGAATGAAGGAAGGGGGAGCACTGGCAGCAGAGGGATTAACTGCTGGTGTTTCCATGTCTAATGTGGCCAATGGGGCACATTCTTTTCATAGGTTCATAGGTTCATAGGTTGGTACTAGGCTATCAGCCCTAGGGCCTATACAAGCCTAGCCATAACAATTCCCTGGCTATTTCTTTCCACATTATTTACTTTCCTGGACCCCTGTCTAGACTGACGTGATCCCTGGGGTGAATTTCCTTTCTCCCATCCAAACGTCAAGGTTCCTCTTGAAGAGGTCCAAAGAGGCACTCTGCTTGACATGTATGGGCAATCTATTCCAGAGTCTGGGGAGTCTCTGGGTCAGTTCACCCTTCCCAATCAGGTCCAACCATTTTTGGCAGAGGTCGCAGAGCCGTAGACGGATGAAGCGGAAGGTGCCTATGGAGAACAACAACAACACACAAACCTTGAAGAGGATGCAGCAGGGCAACCGTGAACACTAATATGGAATATATTAAAACAGACTTTTTCAGCATTAGAGTTAGCTGTACTTCAAAAAGGTATGACTTTCATACCATCAGACAGGATGTCCCTGACTGATAATGTTATTGAATTGAAAACCTTCACACATAACATTATGTTGAAGCTTTTATATGGTGGGGAAGTACAGAACACTGTTGGTTCTGTCAACAATTTTAAAAGATCTAGTAGTTATGTTTCTATGGCTAATGGTGTTGTTGAAACATTTGAAAAAAATGTGTTTGAAGGATATTTATAAAATCTATGATAACAATATTAAAACTAAATGTTTTTGTAATTTGAATGTCTATGAAAAGCAAGCGCTAGATAATTTACGACAAGATGCAACTATTTCCATTAGACCAGCCAATAAGAGAGGTCTGTTAGTAGTCATGGACCATTCTTGGTATAGGATGGTCATGTTAGACATGTTAAACGACCCTACAGAATATGAAAATATTACACATAGGGATGTCGAGAGTTGCATTACTTCCATTCATAATGGATTGTTTGAATGTCTCCAATGCCATAGTATTGATCAGGAACTTTTAAGTATTTCCTGGTAAAGGAACCCCTTATACGTATAATTCAGGGTCTTCCTAAAATTCATAAACATCATACTAAACCACCAATGAGGCCAATAGTGGTGGGGGGAGGATGGCCTACAGAGCCCTTATCACTTTATATTGAGCAACAACCTAAACCAATAATTTCAAAGAACAAACATATTTTAAGGGATACTAAACAGTTTCTAGAGGACCTCTATGATTCTGTTGACAATAAATTACCCTCTGACACCTACATCATGGCAACCTTAGATGTGCAATCGTTGTTTACAGTTATTCCCAACTGTCAAGGGATAGATATGCTTAAACGATATTTAATTGATGATGGTACTTATGATGTAAGTAAAATTGATTTAATATGTTTCCTGTTAGAAATGGTTCTGGAAAATAATTTGTTCCTTTTTGAGGATATGCTTTTCAGGCAATGAGCTGGCGTGGCTATGGGCACATCCTGTGCAAATAGCTATGCCAACTTGGTTATGGCCACTTGGGAAAAGGAATTTGAAGGAAGACATGGGTTTTCCTATCACATTCTTTCGCCGATTTGTGGATGACCTCTTCCTCTTTTGGGAGGGGGATACGTCCAGTTTCACCCAGTTTGTGGAATTCATCAACAATACCACTGGGTTTTTGAAGTTTTCAGCAAATACTTCCCATACATCAATTGAGTTTCTAGATGTATGTGTTCGTAGATCTGTGCAAGGAGATTTAATCACAGAAATATATAGGAAGGAGTGTTATAGGAATGCCTATTTGGAACGCAGTAGTATGCATCCCCAGCATATTTTCAAGAACGTAATGAGAGGGCAAGCATTGAGAGTATCAAGGTTAACAGTTAATGATGAGAGCTTTGATGGAGCACTTGTAGATCTTGGTAAATCTTTCCTTGAGAGAGGTTATTCTAAGGAAGAAGTTAATATGACCATTGCACAGACACATAGTGTGAGAACAAGTCTAGGTAGACAAACATTTTCTGGGATAAAAAGGGCAACCACTGAAGCTAACCCTAGGAATGAGTACATGAGAGTTCCAATGACTTATTCCAGCAACATTAATTTGTTGAAAAATGTGTTCTCCAAGAATTGGAATGTTCTCTGTGCTGATGAAAGAATAAGACGAATGGTTGGTGATGTTCCACACTATGCTTTTAAAAATAAGAAATCTCTCAAGAGAATCCTCTGTGGCCCTAAACTGAGCCATGGGGAAGGTACCCAGACTCAAGGGTCTGGATATGGTACTTTACCATGTAAAGAATTCAATTTCTGTAAATATCTTGATACTTCAGGGGGATTCAATAATCCAGATACAGGGAAATAATTGAGTTTTCGTTTGAGGGCAACCTGTAATTCTACTAATTTAGTAAATCTAGGTTACTGCTTAGTTTGTTTTTCATTCTATATAGCCATGACTACACGCAGGTTATGGGATCGGATTAGGGAACACCTTTATGACATATCTAGACATGCTGACACCAATGCATTGGCACGACATGTCATGACCGTGGGTATAGAACATGAGTTCAGATTTATGGTTATAGAGATGGTACCATCTAATGCCAGACAGGAGCCTGTCAGGAATAGGGTTGAAAACAGTGAGCTTAAATGGATCATTAGAATGAGGGTGAATATGGGTAAAGGACTTAATGATAAGTTATCCATTCAACCCGTATTAGACCTTTACATAGATGAGATGATGTTGCATTGTTTTTATGGAATAATTTTTATGAAAATATTTTATGAACACATCATTTATGAATGAATGCATGATTTCTATGACTATGTATCTATTATTTTTATGGTTAGATAGGGATTGTTTTTGAGTTGTTGGTCTCTTTGTATGTATATATGTATTCTTGATGCACACATTTTTGATGTTGTATCTTTAAATGTTGAATTGATGTGATGTCATTGTGTGGGGAGTGCATTTAAATGTTTGAATTTGTCAGTTTAAATTGTCTGAGGAAGCAACTTGACTGCAAAAGTGCTCACCGTTGTACTTATTTCATTAAACTAGCATTTTATTTAGCCGTGGTTCGGTGCTCTTTACATATATATTTTCTATATATTTCTTTTTGTTGTGAGAGCACCGGTTTATCCACACAGTCTACTTTGTTTTGTGAATATATATATATATATATATATATATATATATATATATATGTAGTTAGATTGAATGTCAAAGTAATATTTCAAATTTAATAGCACAGACAGTATTATACATTTGCTAAACCAAGCAATACAGTCTCTCAATGAAAACAGACTTATCCTTCAGAACTGTAAAAATGAAAGAAATAACTGGTGTCGGGGGTGGCTTGCAATGACTCCAGGTGGAGAAAAACCGAAAGCTGGCTGGTGCATCCATCAATGTAATAACGACTTCTACTTATGTGAATGACAGTGACAGCTTCTGAGAGTTTGGCCTGAAAAGTGATAAGGACTCAGTGATATATTGCAACTGCACTTATTTGTAATATGCTAATGACGTGCATTTCATTACTGCAAAGCTAAGAGTGCTCAGACTCAGGTGATAATTGCTCCACAGAACCTGTTGTATAGGCATTCATTATATTACCTTGTGCAGCTATGTCACACAGACTCATTATCATCAATAAGGAGAAGACCTGAGTAGTTCAATGAAATAGTATAACACGTAGGTATTACTGAGCCCTTCCTCGCACCTAAATTCCAGCCATGACTGCAAAGCCAAGAAAAATGCCCAAAATATATTGTACCTCCATCTTGGTAGTATTCAGCAAGTGATAACCTTTATCTCACTCAGGCAACTACTAAGTATAAGCAGAAATGCAATAAGGCAAGCAAACATGTCAAACTTATCAGGCAGATCCATCTAATAATTAATCTAAAAAGTATTAAGTCATGTTATCTCACCTAACCATCCATCTGGTTACAATAAGATACAGAAGTAAAAAAGGCAGAAATATTGTCTGAAATATCTGGTTGAGCAATGCCAACATTCACAAAACAAACAAAGAGCAGTCCTAAAATTTCCATGAAAACCATAGACGTTTATTGCTGTGTTGAACATCAAAACATGGGCTCGGGTCTTGGATTGAAATACATCATGCAGAACAAGCACAGAATAGACACAGATAGACCAATATGCCATAAAGGAAGAGAACTAGAGAAATAGCAATGTTCATTTGCAGCCTTTATACATAAGCAAAATAAACTTCTACTTAGTGGCCATCCTTCCTTACTGCCTCTAAAAATTTTAATTGGTTTCCAAAATAACCATTACCATGGGCGTAACACAATTGTTATTAAGCATATGTTCCCAGTTTTCACAAGAAAATATGTCAGAAATATTGTAACAGTTAACATGCCATATACTAGGAGAAATAGAAACATGCCATATACTAGGAGAAATAGAATCATATGCTTTTTCCACATGAAAAAACACCATTAGTATTAGTTGGAATATAGACATATGTGTAGTTATTGAGACATGGTTTAAAGAGGCAGATAGTACCCCAACAGTGCAAGGTTTCAGTGCCTTCCACACTTTTAGACCAGCAGTTGTGCAGACAAGGGCCAAAGGTTGAGGTGTCTCAACATATATCAACAACAATCATAACAAGCATAACTTTAGGGTGGTCAAACTGGATGGCATGTTGAAACCCTACACTTGCAAATCACCATAGACAAAATCATGTACTAGATCCTAGACAGGTATAGGTCACCGTCCATGTCCCATGAAGCTCACAATGCATACTTGGACATACTGGAGACACTTGACACCCAATCCTGTTATACACGGTGAATTATACACACCCTTAAATCTACAGGTGCACGGATTCCTGGACAAAGCCAGGATAAATGCAAAAAAAATATGGTAGCTCCATGCTGTCAGTAGTCACCTAGTGATAACCTTTATCTCACTCAGGCAGTATAATCACAAACAGCATAATACAAGCAGACGTGATTTCTTATCTTCTGTGCTGTATTCTAATGTAACCCAATGTAATTTGCAGACTGACTTTCTATATGTCCCCAGTAACCCCTCCAGTTGTTTGCATTTTGTATGCACAGGCACCAAAATGACACAAATTGGTCCAGCAGTCACTTCAGCAGTGAGACCATGTATGCACAAGCACTTCCCTGATACACAATGAATTATTTCCCCAAGCAACATCCTCATAATTATGTCCAGATATACATGCACCCAAAATGAAACATTTCCACAAACAAGCTCAGTAACATTTCTTAGTATGTGCAACCACCAGCATGAACACTTCACTCAAGCAACCCCATCAGTAGAATGTTGAGGTATGCAATTTGTCATGCCAGGGGAAGGTACTCTGGGTTCATAGTTTAGTACTAAGCTAACTGCCCTTGTGAGACATTTTAAGCCTAGCCAATCTGCCCTTGTGGGGCTCAAACCCTACACCTTGTGTTTGTAAGGCAAGCACCTTGTGTTTGTAAGAAAAGAACCTTAGCCATTAAGCCACCCTCCCACCCTTGTTAACCTCTTTCAATTCCTATCATTTCACAGTGCACTCGGGTGTAAGAAAAATATCTTGTGATTCCAAAGGGGGAGATGGGATATTAACTATGCACCAAAAACACAGAATAAAGCACAGGAACCAGGAACAATGTTGACTACCAACCTCCAAAGGAACCAAAACCAAGGCTTAAGAACCACACACTTTATTCAACAGTTGTTAAGCGCTTGCTTTAACAAAACTTTATCAGAACAACTGATGTCCTGATGAAGTTTTGTTAAATGAAAGCGCTTAACAACTGTTGAATAAAGTGTGTGGTTCTTAATCCTTGGTTTTGGTTCCTTTGAAGGTTGTTAGTCAATATTATCTATGCTGTCCTCAAGTGTGGAAAAACACTGATCTTAGCAGAGGATACTGCTGAGAAGTGGAAGGAATGCTTTATGTCGTCCTTTGAGAATGTAGTGCTAAATACAGATAGTAAATGACACAACTTTAGTGCTTAAAGAGTTCTACTGTGACATGGCTATGTGAGTAAATGGGGGTTATGTAAACATGGAGAAAGAGGAAAGAGTAAGACAAGCATGCTATCTGTCATGCCAGTCATTTCAGAATGTGTACGTAAACTGCAAAAATATCACTCATTGTATCCAACCATAACTTATGTTTTCAACCAACACATGCGCTATAACTTCTGGAATGCTAAAGATACACTTACCCTTGTCTGACCTCAGTCAACAGCAATCCACTGAAGCCAGTGCAACAACCAACATTTCCCTCTTTTTCTATTGAAAATAGAGGGGTGGAAGAACAAAACTGGGGACAATTTTAAAATATTACTTTGATTCACTTAGCAGTTTAATAGTATGAAAGGTTTTGCACCGAAATGACTTTTCTGAACAAAAAAGAGTAAGACTTACTTAATATCTAATCTTTCCACCTTGTCTGCAATCCTCAGTGATTTGCTTGAAAATTTGGGACTAATGAAAATTATAATACAATGTCACAGACATTCTGTATAATCAAAGAGAGCTGAGAAGCATGTTCCCCACATAGCTATTGACTTATTTAGTCAATAATTTGCCACATACACAAAATAATGGGATGGGGCACAAAGGCCCAAAACCAAGGAAAGTTTATAAATATTAGTCTAATTCACCAAAATAAGTTATTAACTCAACAGTATGCATAGCGTGCCTTATCAACACCTTAAGAAGTAGGAAACCCTAATGATGGGCATAACTGACTGACCATAATCCTCAATGATTTACTATAACCACATCTTTTTTGAGCAACAGGACAATAGAACAACAGGCTCGACATCAACATGCATTTTCTTACTATTAAGAAGTATGATAGTCTAATATCAGGCATTATCGGCTGACAATGATATTGCTTGGAGGCTTGTTAAGTAAAACTCCTTTCAAAAATAGCTTGACATGAGAAAGCCTTGAAAAATGAGGATCCATGAGAAGGTATCCTGAAATGGGTAATAAATGAACTATGATGAAGGAGTAAGAAAGGCCTTAGGAAAGTAACCCACAAAAATATTGTAAAACCAGAGAACAACTAACCCTGAATGGGTGCAGGAAAAGTTATTAGCACCAGTTAGAATAACTGCTTCATTTGCTAATATATGATATTCTAGTAGCAAAAATCTAGGCATTCTGCAAAAATCATTCATACACACACTCTTCACTCACATCTTTACCATTCGCTCTCTCATACACACAAGCAGGCACGTCTACATTCATACACACACTCTTCATTCACATCTTTACCTTCACTCTCTCATACACACACGCAGGCACTTCTACATTCATACACACACTCTTCATTCACTCCTTTACCGTTCACTCTCTCATACACACACACACAGGCACTTCTGCATTCATACACACACAGTCTGGATGTGGAAAAGTATACACCTAAGCCAAAAAGCTTATAAACTGCATCGTTGCTGCTGCTAAAAAACTGCTACAGGAGCAAGAAAAGGAATTAACTTTTAGTACAGACAACATTTTTAGCAGGGGGTGTCAGTATCTGAGTTCCTGTCACTGTCTGCTTCACATGGAATAACTACAGGATTGTAGCAAGGAGATAAGCTAGGAGAAAAGTTAGGTTGTGGGTTCCACCTTACACCTCCGGCAGATTGCAAAACTCAGTATTACACATCACATTACTAGACCAGCAAACTGTTGCAAAAAACATAAAAGACACAACGGGAATTGCATAGTACAGGGCTGTGTTCTAATTACCTGAATATAAAAATAAGATCCTTCTTGCAGCTGTACTCTACTAATCTTTCGGCGTTTCTTCTAAGACACTATCTACAGCCTTGTGAACTGATCGACACACAAAATAAATTGAGGGAACTCATAGCAATCCAGGTAAATTCTGCAACTACAGAAAAAAAGATAAGGAATTGCTACTGAAGGACCCTCTATTTATGGGACACAACCAGGAAAAGTTAGGTATGGGGTGGAGGCATTATGCAAGTGGTGGCTTGAACTGCAAGAATGCGATTGGTTGCCACCGCTTGCCTGCTGAAATGCATGTAGAAATGACTTTCTATAGTCAGAAGAAGTTACAGTGTATATGGCAAGCTATTTTCTCAAAAAAGTCCGATGGGAATGGCAATTAATTCCACTATGAAACTGAAGTTCAGAAGGTAACTGACAAAGTTCAGTTACTTTTTCAAAGTAATTGTTAACAGTAGAGTTCTAAGAATACTTTAAAATTAACCATGCTTGTGGAAGGCAGTAGGGTGTAACATCAAGCAATTGCTATAATCTCATAACGCGCTTGGTGTTAAGCACAGAGGCACTATGTGATGGCACTCAGTGTTAACCTGTGTTATCAGCAGGATGGAACTGCTGTCCTAAATTGTCTGTAGTCAAAGGGAACATTAACTTTTAAATTGTGTTCATGATTGATGAATGCATTCACAAAAATAGAGTTCACAGTCATCCTTACTGAGGTCCATTATAACTGCCAAGCTAAGAATGTGGTTTACCTGGCCAAATGTGAAGTTTGTCCTGTGTTTTATGTAGGAAAAACTGCTAGACATTTTAGGGAATGGGTGAATGAACATTTGTTAGCCATTAAACATCTTAGATTGACTAATGCACTGGCTAGGCACTATTGTGAGCATCCGGAACACCATTTCAAGTTTTGTGTCCTTCAGCAGATTAGATTCGACATTCAGGGGAAGACACTGGATGTACATTTGGATATTAGCGATGTGAAATGGCAGTTAAGGTTAGATGCCCTTAATTATCCTGGTATCAATGATGGTTTGAGTATTGCCCCTATTCTTAAATTGAAAAACATTTTAGGAAGGAAATGAAAACCAATTTCCATTAATGGTTTTTATAGCTTAATATTTAGTTTGTTTAGCTTAACTTGTTTAATCATATGATAATTTTGAATGTTTTTAGTAATTAAATACATAATTTTCATTGACTGACATTTAATGTTTCTAAAACTTTTTAAAAAATATTTTTATAACATGTTTTTGCTTTTGGTATGTGTATTTTATGTAAGTTTTTTGGTATATCTCTTCCAGAGAGAGGTCCATTTTAAGTGGGAAATTAATTTATTGGTTGATTGTTAATTGGGTGGGTGTGTATATAAATATGAATGTTTCAGTAGAGTTCATTGTTCTATAAGTGGGATGAAACCTAGGTTAACTTTCATGTCTGAGTTTCTCATTTGTCATTAAAGTTTGGGATTGGTCACTGGTTCACAAGTGTCTTTTTTGCTCCCAGTCATCCTGCTTGTGTATTATATATTTAATTTTATGCCTGTTTTCTGTTTCATCTCATACAGGGGTATGGTGCCAAAGAAAAAAAAATATGTACCCCACAAGCCACCATTCGCTGGTGAAGAAAATGGAGTCATTGTCCAGACCTTACGTCACCATGAAGCTTTTTTCTTAAGGAGAGGTAGAGGTGACCAATCTGTCCAAGACAGGATATGAAAATAGGTGATCAAAGACATTGATGCTGGTGGAGGGCATTAGAGAACTTTCTCTGAGATATGACACTGTGCAAGTGATATGATAACCTCTGCACACTGTAGGGTAGCTGTGATTGCCCAGGAACAGGAGGTTATGGGAGGTGGTCCTGCTACCGAACCATAAGTAACTTAAACTGAGGAGTTCCTGTCCACTGTCAGAGATCCAGATAGCATGAAAGAGCGTTCTCACAGAATCCTTGATATTGGTGCTGATGTGGACGACAGACCTAGAGTGTCAAAAGCAGACCTTCCAGATATACAGACATGCAAGTGGTATTGTTATATCTTTATATGCATATATCTTAGATGTCTGATCTATATAGATCCAGTGGTAAGTGTGAGTCAGACAACATAGTCAAAGATAAATAGAAGAAGGTGTTTATGTGGTTGGAATCCCAACTGTTCACTATGTTTTTGTATGAGAACATTTTTAATCTGCAAAGTGAAGGGGATTGTTCTATTTTTCTTGTTTCATTTACAGTTATACTTATTAGCCTTCTTTCCTTTTCCTTTCTCACATACAGAGACATCAGGATTGTAGGCTACCAGCCCACCTGCACATGGTAAGCACACATTTGGTTATTGTTATTTATGTATATAAGGT
The DNA here is from genome assembly GCF_019279795.1 of Protopterus annectens. Taxonomy (NCBI): domain Eukaryota; kingdom Metazoa; phylum Chordata; order Ceratodontiformes; family Protopteridae; genus Protopterus; species Protopterus annectens. The sequence continues at coordinate 725,399,355 of NC_056746.1, read as the reverse complement.
AGATTCAGGTCTATACAAGAATACAATTTGTGTTGCTTTAGCATCTGTTAAAGTTTAGCATACCTTATGTATAAGGAAAATATGTGATAAAATGTATTATCTCTTTCTCTCTTTGTTGTGTTTATTGTCTGTTATCACAAGTGATCCTGAGAGTGGCACAGTGGAACTCCTACCACCTGATGTCAGAGTATCCATAGCCTATGATGATGGTGGTGGCAATGATCAGGCACAGTCTGGGTGGGTGCAGAAGGTCAGCCTGACACTGAAGTTGTAGATCCCATATACACTGCCTTTATTTCAGACACAGACAGTATGCCCACACATAACCATGACACAGAGACCTCTGATATAGGACAGGTTGATGTTGACACAGTTGATCAGGGTAGTGTGGTTACTCCAGTTGCAGAGCTGATAGTTCTCTCTGGAGCCATCTTGAGCATCATGAGGACATGGTCCCACACAGGAAAGTTTGTAGGGGTACTCAAAGGAAGCCTTCTGGCCACACTTCTTCTGATGCTGTTGTGTCATTAGGTGCTGCTGGACATATGTGTAGGACCATAGTGGAGACATAGGCATGTTTCACCATGGCCTCTGAAGAGATGTCATACATTCTGACATGTGTGACTCCCTGAACCATATGGTTGACTTCTTGGACAGGATGAATAACACACTAGGTCAGGAAGTATCTGTGATGGAACATCTGTTGTGGGAGAGTTGACATCCACAGGGCCAGATGGCTGCTACATCTTCTGATGTTAGCAGATATGGCCATGCAATATCCTGCTCCCATAGTGACACTTACATCCACTGCTCAGTCACTGATTCCAGTGTCCACATCCAGATGTGGTAAGCCATGGGTTCATGGTCCTAGACGTAGTCATGAATACAGCTGACCCAGCAGACATCTCTCATATTCAGGTAGCACCCTGACATCCAGCTGAGGCCATGGAAGTAGTAGTGCAATGTCTGGCAGAGGTAGATCTCATGGCTGGGGGCTATGATGCTGAAATGACTACACACAGGTGAGATGCCAGGACATAGTGCTAACACAGTGCTTGATTGTGTTCATGCATACACACACATATCAGAAAGATTCACTTGCCCATATCACCTCACACACATGCAAACTATTATACAGTACTGTTAAGTGCTATACATCTGTTGTTACTGGCCCTGAACACTGCATACTCTGATAGATATATGTGTTTGTTACTTGCATACAATCACTTCTTTAATGGCAGCCTTGGCTTCCTAACCCCAAACCCCACACTGTGCAAATCATGATGACCATGCCCTGTCCTTTGCACATGTCTTTGTGACTTAAGTTTGCATACATGTCAGAAGTACACAGTAGATAGATAATGCTTGCTTATTTTTAAGCTTGCTTTTATCAATATGTATTGCAGAAGAAAAGTTTTTGATGTCTTGTTCCTTCTCATTTGTGAATGCTTGCTTCTAAATTTGTTCAACCTCTTTGTATTTCAGTTACTATTCTCATTACAGCATTACAGCATTTGAAGCACTTGGTACTTCTGTCTTGTTTCTTGGAATAGTTGTGCAAATTAAGGTATAATTGACTCTATTCCATGGTTTTTAGATAGTGGTCAATTGAAAAGCTTGATGCACACTATTGCTTCTAATACATAACTGTATATTGCAAAAAATTTCACAGAGGAGATATCACTGACATAACTGCACATCTCAGACAAATGCCCTGTTTAGTGTCATAAGCATATTTCCATATGAGAGTAATAGTTCTATAACTTATTATTTTTTTTCTTTACAAGTTCCACACTTAACTTGTCCTTGGGAGCTGTCCCTGCTAAGCACAACCATTACATAGTTAAGTAAAGGTTGAGCTGTTTGAAAGGCATCGATTTTTGTACTCATATGTGGTGGATTCTTAGGCTTTGAGCTTGGTAGTGAGTACATGTGCTATTCTTTGCCTCTTTACCAGAGTCAGGACATAGTGTGCACGCCTCTGTCTTTCAGCACCATCTGCAGCTGGTTGTTCTCCCCTCAGACTCCTCGTCTGTACCAGCTGCTTTTGGTCCTGCCTGTGGTCCTTGAAACTGTGGTCCAGCCCCTTGCTGTCCTTGTTGAAGCTGATTCCTTAATATCATATTGTGTAACATGGCATGAACTGTAAGTATTTTTGCAGACATGCCTTGTCCGTCCTGCAGTGCACCTCCTAATGTATCTGGACAACAGAACCTTGATTCCAGCAATCCGAACACACATTCTACTAGACTCCTAGTTTCAGCATGGGCTTTATTGTTATGATCAGTGGGGTTATGTGGGATTGTCATGGCAGTCATGAGTCAGTGCTCCCATGCATAACCTGTATCCCACACTAGATGCCCTTAAAGAACATCACCTCTAGCAAACCTAGTGTACAGCTCATAAGTGTTCCACATGTGTGAGGCATGGAAACTTCTTGGGTTACCTGCACAGATGTTGTAGAAGATCCCCTGGGCATTAGGGATAATCTGGCAGTTTACAGATAGAAACCTTTTCTGTTGATGTACCTCCTTCCCTGTTTCCCAGGTGGGGCTTTTATTTCTGTTTGTGCAATCCATGGCCTTCAACAATTCAGGGAAGTGTGCTACTGCATAGAATTCCTGTTTGATTCTTACTGTCTCCCGTAGTGTTCATTGGAAAGAGATATGCTCACTTGCATGTAGTAGCATTGCATTTAAAAAAACAATGAGGTTGATGGTTGTGACAGCCCTAATATATCCCCTGTGGTTCTCTGGAAAGTACAAGTAGCTAGTACACATAACGCTAAAATACCTTTGTTTCTACTGGGATGGATTCTCCACAAATTCCCTAGGGCCTGAAGTAGGGATAGCAGAGGTTGCATATTTCTTTCAATGTTTCCCTGTACATCCTTTATATCTAAGCAATTCCTGTGTCATGCAGTCCATGATAAGTCAAACAGGGTCTAAACATCCTTTTTCTTGCCTGAGATCTGACAGCAGCAATAACACCCTGATGTAAAGCCTGTAGCATGTATAATAATAGCAACAGTAACCCCAAACAATTTTTTTTCCTAAGTGTAATCGTGCCTGTATTCCAAAGAGTTTTGGTGTAGAAAGCAAAACTCTGCACAGAGTGTACATAATTACAATAGTTCCACTATGTTGGATTGGTTAATTAGCATGTTCTGAATCTCTTTATGCTTTCATTAATGTATTCTGCCATTTATCTGTCTTTGACCGTTCTACACATCATGCTAAGCTGCTTAATGAATGCCAAATAGTGCTCTATCATGTCAACAGCTACATGTCCTGTAGCTGTTAATGAATTCAAACCTCTGAAATTAAACATTTAGAAACTTGGTGGGATTCATTACACTCTGAAAAGCAGCACAAGCAAACAGAATGAGTGAAAAATGAGAATTCCTCTTACAGTCTTTGCAGATTAACCATGCTTAGCAAGAAAAAAATAAAGATTTTTTTTTTTTGTAATTTTAATATTACTTATTTAAGAAGCAAAGAAAACTCATCACTGCCATCCCACACCCCTCACTCATTTTTTCTGCTCCCTCAGCCTACAAATAATCTGTCAGCCATCTCAGTTGACCCAGATACAATATATGTACCTCTTGTGGGGTCTGTTACAGACTACATTAGGTGGTTACATCACGTCATACACAAAGCATTCCAGTTTTTAAATATCTTGGGTCTGCATTTTCCAAATGAACTTTCCAGTGCCCCATTTTGTATACTCTGCTACTGTTAATGTGCCACGGTGTCCTCCATTTGCTGTGTGAAATTACTCTGCCAGCAGAAGTTGAACAGTATTATTTCATTAGCATATGAAGAACGGGGGTAAGATGTTCATAGGTTCATAGGTTGGTACTAGGCTATCAGTCCTAGGGCCTATACAAGCCTAGCCATAACAATTCCCTGGCTATTTCTTCCCACGCTATTTACTTCCCTGGACCCCTGTCTAGCAGGGCAACTGATGTGATTCCCGGGGTGAATTTCCTTTCTCCCATCCAATCATCAAGGTTCCTTTTAAAGAGGGCCAAAGAGGCACTCTGCTTGACATGTATGGGCAGTCTATTCCAGAGTCTGAGGAGTCTCTGGGTCAGGAACCTATCCCTCCAGCATGTTTTGTTTATTGTGATGACAAGGTTTAGATCCCTGGAGCATGTGGCTCTGAGGGATTGGGATTTCTTTAAGTGTAGCATGTCCAACAGTTCTGGGTTATACATCTGTTATAATGTTTTGAAACTCAGACATTTCTTTCAGTCATATCAATAATATGACAGCAATCACTTTTAAGACCTAACTGAATTCTTTTTTTTTTTTTTTCATTCTGAATGGAAACTTTACCTTCACTACATGAATCATCTAATATATATTTCAAACATTTAAATATTTTTTTTATGAGGAGTTATCATACAAACAGTTTGCATTTTAATTATATGGCATATTTAAAAAAAAAAAAAACAGTGAACTCCAAGCCAGCCTTTATTTTCAAAAATGATCTTATAACTTCCGCAGTGACTGTGGTGGTGGTGCTGCGGTAGCGTCGTCACCTCACAGTTACACGTTGCCCGTTCGATTCTCACTTAGAGCGTCTTCTGTGTAGCGACATGCATGAATAGGTATTCCTTCGTTGAAGGTTGTGCATTAGGCCCGGCAAGCCAGTACGTAAAAATCTACTGCCAATCATTAGCGGGCCAGAGTTCCGCTGTGGCGACCCTAACCGGGAAAAGCCAAAAGACACAAACAATCTTATAACTTCAGCAATCCCTTATGCTTCCATATTAGGAATACTGTCTGTTTCACATATCTTTCCAACAACCAAAGACATACCTGTGGACTTGCACACCTTATTTTCATCATGCTTCTACTACACTGCTAATACTGCTGATACCTAAGACTTCTGGCCTATAATCCTGCTCATGTAGTGAGTCCTGTCTGCTTATTGATATGTGTTTTTAGCCGCATATTGTGCCAGCCCTTCAGAATCTTCATTGACTGTCTTTTTTTCCGTGTATAGTCTCTAAAGTTAATCTTGTCCTGCATAACATAGGACACTGTTATTTGAAAGAAATTCTGATGACTTTTCCATCCGTAGATTTTATCTGCTCTACTGCTGAAAGGTTGCTGGTGGTCCTAAGGGTGTGGCTTGAATCTTCTGGTACTTATTCTTGTACCTTTCAGATGGTGTCATCTCCGTGACATTGGAAAAGCAGCAAGCTAAGGAACTTCAAGAAGTCCTAAAAGACTCACTGATTTCAGTTACCCTTCCAATTCAAATCTAATTTATTTCTGCTATATTAGACATATTTCATTTAACTTCCATATTTCTTTATTATTGTCTTGCCTCGTGACATATGCTTGGGCTTTAGTCTGTTATTGTTTCCCTTCGTTTTTTTATTTTTGAGTTACTGCTTACTTTTAAGTTTGAACTTTAAAGCTGAACTTGAACCTATTAGATATAATACAAGAGCACATATGCAGTACTGTACCTGCTGCCACTTGTTATATTGCAACAGGCAGTGATCTAATAAGGTAAACTGAGGGATGTGCCAGTCACTTACCTGGCTGCTTGGTTACACATAGCAGTAGGTCTGTCTGTGCCATCAGGCAGGGATATAAGATGAGGGTAGTAATAGTCACTCTCTACACTGCTTGGTTAGACAAAAGAAGTTTGTCTGTGAAGTAAATGTGGCAGTTGATGGAGCTCGGGTCTTCATGAAGATATGATAATGATTTGGAGACATTTTGGTAGGACATTATTTATTAATTTTGAAAGAACTAAGCACTATATGTGAAAGCCAGAAGTGCTGTTATATAAGGCACAGAATACTTCAGACATAGTTAATTTTAGCAAGAGGACAAGATGCATATATTTGATAAAATTATATAATTTTATAGCTTTTTCACAAATTATTTTTGCTTTTGTACTTAAGCTGCATGGTCTTCATCTTTACCAGCATTCTGCAGCGCAGAGTACACCGTTGTTCCATTCTGTACAGCATGCTGAGCTTTAACAGTGGCACACAACACATACAAATATATACAAATCTCCCCTTTATCTCAGTGGTTTCAACTGTGGACATGGCTAGCCTTAGCAATTGCAGGTTTCAATATGGATGATTTTGGTGGGGCTGCTCAGATCACCACCCAACAAACCACAGCACTGTCTATACTTGTTGGCTTCCTGGACTTATGGCTATTTCATATTAGGTATCTGGAATATATGGAATTAATGTGTATTAAAAATAAATCAATACATTTATTTATTAACTAATTATTTTGTCATAAGTGATGTTAAAACAGAGATAAACTATTTCCTGGATTACCTGCACATACATCATTCCCTATGGTTCCTCTCTCAGGATCTGGTCATCTCACTCAGGCACATTATAAAGAGCCTGCTTAATGGTCCACTAAAGTCCTATGTCTACAGTATATTTCATCAAGTGGTGCACACTGGCTTACCAGTAAACATGTCCTCAAACTCCTGTAGTACTGCCTGGATAGCCTCACCTTGGGTAAGCTATAGCTTCACGCTTCCACTTATCTCTCCCCAATACCCTTCTTTTCTCTCTCTCTTTTTTCTGTCTTCCTCCTTTCATCTCTTCTTAGCCTTACTCTCCTTCACATTCTATGTCCAGCAGCAGTACATAATGTAAATACTTTGTTCTTTGTGCATTATTATTTTATCCACGGAAACAATATACTATATGATGTGACAGCGTACATATACTCAGCTCACTGATTCTATGGATTTGAATTTTTGTATCCTAGCTACCTGCGATTGTCGTGTTCATCTATGTTTCATATTATCCTGACTTGTGTATCTAAGAAAGCTTTCTCTTACATTACCACTGTTACAGTGATACTGATTAAAGTTTATTGTTTCACTAGTTGCAGTTCTGCTGTGCTAAGCCTGAAAATAGTGTAGGTGGACCGATGCACAACCTTGGTTAACAAACTTTAAAGTAAATAAAAAATAAACTACCTTTGTAAGTTAATTATTCTACACAATCCATTGCCACAGAAAACACAAAGCAGACTATGCTTTTAAGATGTAGGTTAATTCTAAAAAATAAAACCTGATAAAATCGTCTGATACATCACAAGTCCCATCTCTCAATTTCCATGCTCAGTGGCTTCAGAAGATAGGAAGTACTGGCCAAATGTGTCAGTGGGGGTTGCACTTAATGGCTATGAGAAATCTGGGGGACCTAAATGATCATGGACAATTTGTAACCTTCATGTTGCATTCTCATCTCATATTATCTCACTCTTCCTTCTTGCCTTTGGTTACCCACTGTACTTGCTCAAAATGTGTGTAGTTCCATGCTCAGTTAATTCTTATTCCTTGTTACAATTAGTGTGGGTTTTGTATGGGGAGCCTGTTTCAGAGATGGGGCAATCTCTGGGATACATACCTGTCTCTCCAGCAGGTCCTGTTTATATCACAGACAAGGTTTAAGTTTTTAAAACAGGTAACTCTGGTGCTATGCAGGAGGTCCATCAGGATGGGATCTGACAATGTCTTGCATCCCAGGCATAGATCTCCCCCTCAACAGCCTGTAGGAGACAGAATACAGGGGATAGGGCCTTGAGGCAGTCTGCATAGGACATGTTACTTAGGCCATGTATTCTTTTAGTGAGGAACCTCTGTGGACATTCCAATTGCTGATATGTCTGGTTAGGTATATAGCAAAGTGGGCATTGTATGATAGGTCTGATGAATGCTGACTACAGTGGAACAATGACCTCCTTGGACCTAAATGCTATAACTTTGTTTATAAGTTGGACAACACAGAATATTTCCTCACTACTGCAGACATGTGTTGGTCAAAGGCTAAGGGTGTGTTGTCAATATGATAGTTACCAGGGGTGGATGACTTCCTGAAAGATACAATTATGAATTTCTTGCATTTAGTTTTAGTCCATGGCTATGACACCAGTTGTTTGTCTGTGTCAGCCCTTCCTGGAGAACATTTGTGTTAGTGTGGGATTCAATGACGGTTCCTAATTTGTAATCATCTGCAAATTAAGTCAGCCAGAAGCCATTGAAATTGGTCTTGATTTCAGAAAAGCAAATGTCAAAAAGGAGTGATCCCTGAGGGATTCCACTTGTGAGTGGCCTCTTTGTAGAGCTGGACTCCCCAGTTCTAACTTCCTGAGTACTGTCTGTGACCTAGCTGACTATCCACTGGGTGACATAATGGTTTGTACCCAACCTCTTGAGTTTGTCAACAATGCATGAGTTGGGTATTGTGTCAAATACATCCACAAAAAGTAAAACAAGCACAGCCAATGGGGTAAAGTGCTTCTATGATATAAAAACCTTTTTGTTCCACAGAAAATCCAGAGGCAATACCGTGAAATGCGAAGGAGATCTTTATTAATAACTCATAAAAATTACTTATGTCTGATGAAGTCTTCTGAGTAATGTGAAAGTGCTTACTACCATTTTTATGAGTTATTAATAAAGGTCTCCTTTGCTTTTGATGGTATTGTGTCAAATACCTTGACCAGGTCAGGTCAAGGTAGGCAGTGTGAACCATTTTGCTCTCATCTATTGCTTTGGTGACCATCCCAAAGAAGTCCACCAGGTTGACTAGGCATGATCTGCATGACCTATCCTTGTTGAAACCAAATTGGGTTGGGTCCAGTATCTGGAGGTTCACTATGTCATTATTAATCATTTCCATGATAATTCTTTCCATGGCTTTGAGTATGAGACTAGCAAGATTTAAGGTCTGCAGTTTCTAGGGTCTGAAGATGGCCCACCTTTGTGCAGAGGAATGACTGTTGCTATTCTACTTTCACGAGGTACAAAGCATATTTGGAGGCAGCAGTTAAATAGCAATTCCAGAGCTCCTGACAGGTAATTTTTCATGCTATTTAGAAGGCATCCTGGGATATTGTCAGGGCCCATTAATGCAGAGTTTTTGCCCTTCAAGAAAGCATTAAGGACCTATTCCCTAGGGAGTTATATTTGATGGTATTTTTTGAGGGAAGGTTGAGGGGGAAGAGAGGGGTAAAGTTGGAAATGAATTTGTGGGCCATTAGATTTGCTATATCTTCTGGTTCAGTACTGGTGGCTCCATTTACAATGAGCTCTACACACAACTGTATATCACCTTTGAAGCTGCGGATTTAGCTAAAGAATGTCTTGTGGTTGTCCTTGACCTGGGATGCAAAATTTACCTCAAATATGGTATTGGTAGACTTTTTGTCCTTTGAACTGTTTGATTAATTTGATACGAGTGCTTCTATCCTGATGGATGCTGCACCTCATAATTTTTGCCATAATTTTCATCCTTCTGTTATATAGCCTATTGATTTTGTGATTCCACCAGGGTGGCTTGTTTTTTAAGTTAATTCTGTACTTTCTGGTGGGTACAGCTCCCTCTATGTAGCTTAATATTATTTTATTAACATTATTAACATGCTTGTATGGGGTTTCTGTGAACAATACTGCATAGGCAGTAGTGGTCTCAGGGTTTATTGGGGCTTGAAATTTTGCCAAATTATCACTTAAGAACAGGAAGTTAGCCTTAGAGTAGTTCCGGAATATTCCAGGGTTATATGGGGTTCCAGATTTTATTTTTACTTCAAAGGAGACCATTTTGTGGTTTGACCTTATCAGAGAAGACATTACCCCAGGGATTGTGTAGCACTCTCTCATATTATTGAGGACGAGATCCAGTATGGTTGCACCCCTGATTTGTGTATTGATAATCTGGTCCAGGGAATTTTTGTTTACAAAATCCAGGAATCTCTGTGTTTGTACATTTAGTGTCATATAGGATTCCCAGTTAATAGTGGGGGTAATTAAAGTCACCTGTGAATTTGGTATCTGGTTGGATGGTGAGTCTTTCCAATAAGTTTAAATACATGTTATGGGTTTCCTTGGACATAGAGGGGGACCTATAGTTTTCAAATAAGTGGTATTGGATTATGAATGTGGTAATTTGGACATGGAAAAGCTCAAGTGCATTGTTTTGTCTGACCAGCCTTCAGGTACAGTTATATTTGCTGTAAATTGCTACACCTCCAGCTTCAGTCTGTGTGTGTAGTAGCTGTTGTAAATGTGTGGAAGGCTCTCAGTGGCTTTAAACCATGTCTCAGTAACCACACAGATGTCAGCATTCTCTAGGATGAAGAGAGTTTCTAGGAAATGGAGTTTTTTCTTTAGACTCCATTCCGTGGTGGTACAGCGGTAGCGTTGTTACCTCACAGCAAGAGGTTCTCCTGTTCGATTCTCAGCTTGCCTTTGGAGTGCCTTCTGTGTGGAGTCTGCATGTCCTCCCTGTGGTTGGGTAGTGTTCGAAAGACATGTGTGCGTAAATGGGCGTGCCTTCGTTGAAGGTTGGGCGTTGAGCTGGTACCTCATCGTTTCGTAAAAAAATCTTCTGCCAATCATTTGTGGACCGGAGTTCCGCTGTGGTGACCCCTTACCGGGAAAAAGACGAAAAACAAACAACTCCTAGCAATGAGCAGTAATACCTTTATATTTTTAAATTTTTAGATAATCTGTGAGACTTCTTGCAACTGTATTCTATAGCAACCAATCATAAACCCCATGTTAACAAGAGAAGCAAAAGAAACTGTAAGTATTTCAGTGTCAATTTTCAAATTAAGCCAGATCTTATCTTCCAAGACAGTAAACAGAGCAGTACACAAAGTCATGTAGTTAATTGGTCCACATTTAGCTTGAAACCCATGCTGAGCACATAGCAACAACAACTGGCTGCTATGGGAATATGAGCAGCAAACAGTATGAGCCATACAAGAAAAGTAAAGCTACAGTTACTAATAATACTGAACTAATCATTAATGTAATGCATGATGTCAATTGTCCTCTGCACTATTAAGACTTGTATCTATTACAAGACTACCACTAGGAAGACGGCTTGCACTTTGCTGTAATGTCTGTCAGGAAAATCTCTGGTCCACATAAGGGATAATGAGAGTGTCCCAGTGTAGTCCAGGGCCCCACTGACGGAGCAGAGCCTATTGAGCAAAATAGGTCCAGTTGGCCTAAGGCTGCAATGACTGTGGAAGTAAAGACAAAGGTTCAAAATAGGATCTTCCTCCAACACATGCAGTGCTCTACTAAACTGTTTCCAGGCCAGGGATTAATTGCAACATTATAACTGAAAATGAAATGGTGAGTCTTTCAGTTTCTTCATCAGCACCTTTGAACTAAAAAGCAGCTGTTTATTTAATGAAGTTATTACCCCTTCAATCTGTCCCATGTCACACAGTAGGCAATTTATAATAAAGAGGATGATATATGTGGAATATGTAGTATATAACAGCTATGATTATGACCAGAATTAAAGCCAAAACAGTCCACTTATTTAGTGAAGGATTAACCCCTGTTAATTCTATATATTGTGTAATGCTTCCCAAAGTGGCTGTTTTGCCCTAAATCTAAGAAATCACTTACTCAAGCTAGTGAAATGTGATTGCCTGGGAGTAAAATGTACTACTATGTAGAGCTTTTTTCCCTTATAACCTTACACGATACTGTATATACGAGGAGTTGTTTTATTAATATATATATATATATATATATATATATATATATATATATATATATATAGCTATTTATTTAAGTATACTTATATATGGATTTACTTCTAATATTCGAAAGGCCACATCATCGAATTTCATTTTTGCAAGACGAAAATCACGAAAATGAAATACTCAAACAGCAAATTTTTTCCCAGGGCAAGTAAACACTTGAACAAACTTCAACAAAACACACACCAGAGTAAATAAAGCCCACCTAGGTGGGCGGCTATGCCCACTCCACCCCCCCCATCTATATATACCAACTCCAGGATCACACTACACTGTAGATAGTGGCCTGTAGGGCAAGAATTCTTGTGATTTTCATCTCGCGATAATGAAATTCACTGATATGGCTGTTCAAGTATTAGAAGGGGATCTATATATATATATATATATATATATATATATATATATATATATATATATATATATATATACACGTTTGTATAGGGAAACACATAGAGCATTTGTCTTGCTTGCAGAAGTGATTGAATGATAATTTGATTGATTCTGCTGGAAGTACTTTGTGGGAGATCTTGGAACTAAGGGGAGTTGGAATTTGGGAATTTGCCCTCCACTGTTGGGTGCTCTCAGAGCTGATATATATCATTAGCAGGTGTATGGAGTGTGAAGCCCCTGCATGAAGTGAAAATGTGACCAGTTTTGTTTTCGCAGTTTTAAATTTTGAACATATGGGTTCAATATTTTGCTTTCAATATTTGTGCAGTTTGATATTCCAAATTATGTATATATATATATATATATATATATATATATATATATATATATCTACAAAAACCCACACAACCCAGTTGAATTATTTCACAGGAAAAGTCCAATAACCAAAAAAAAAAAAAAGAGAGAGAAAGCAAAGCAGGTCCTTCCCACACTGAATACTTAATTCTATTAAGTCTTTGCATCTCTTGTAATGCCAAGACTTCTTCTGAATATTTAGAAACAGTGATGGCTGGTGAATTCAATTCCAGAAGGTGCTGTAGGAAGCAACTGAATGGGTGGTGCCAAATACAGTGAGTTGGGGCTATATTATAGCAGGTCAACAACAGTTACTTATGATCAAACAGATGTGATCTTTCACTTTCATTCACAGACTGCTTCATTACAAACCCACTCATTATAACCAATTTACCAACTATATACACCTTAGATGTGCAGCCCTAAGCACCATTCCATGGGTCCCCTCTTACCCACTAGTATCCACTGCACTGTCCCAGTGACCTCCTTTGTTTCCCCCTCATTTGGTTCCACAACATCCACAGATTACTGCTTTCTTGCTTTTTCATACTTTATTTTACATTTACCCAGACTGGGGTCTGCTATGACCTAGGAAGTCAAAGTTGTAGATGCACTGAGGTGCATCTTAGTTTTTTAACTACCTTATGACTTAATATTGATGGCTTGGACAAAAACTCATAAGTAAGGAAATATACAAGAAATGGTGCCTATCTTCCTACCCATCCAAAAAGACAGTTATATTCTGTGTACCGCTCAGGTGGTAGATTGTAAGGAAAAGGAAAAGAACAATTGGCCAGATGCATCTACTAAACTGCTAGGTGTTTGGAGAAGAAGCCAAAGCACTTGGATACAATCCACAAAGAGAAAAGGACTTCACATAGAAGGAATGAGCAGCCAAATAGTGAACAGGAGAACCAAGTGCTGTTACAGAGTGGCACTACTCAGTGCAACACTCTGCCAATGTTTAGTTGGTATCACACACATCCTGCCCAGACCACCATAGATGGCTACTGAGTACAATGCTGATGCTTGACTGTTTCAGAAAGTGAAAAACAAAATATGCACACTACTTCTGCAAACCCAGAATATTAAATTCTTATTTTACATAAATGTCAATAATATCAGTAACTTTTATCTGCAGACAACCCCTGCATCTAATTAAAGCCTACTTAATTGATTGACTATACCTCAGATATCAGTAAGTAATAAAATAAAATGGCAACCTCCCACAGAGATGTGACCGACACTTATTTCCACATTGATCCCTTCAGTAGTTTAACCATGTATGCTCAAGCAGTAAATTACACCATTTCCCCATTGATCCATTTGGTAGTTTGAACATCTATGCTCAAGCACTTAAATTAAACATTTCCCCCAACAACCTCTTCACTAGTCTGTCCATGTATGCACAAGCACTTCACTGACATCAAAATGAAACATTTGCACATTCAACATATGTATACACTCACACCCACTTTATATACTTACTATCTTCCCACATCCTGGCAGTAGCGCATATAGTGCCAAAAAAAAATACTTTGAAATGAAAATAAAAAAAAAGCTTCCTGTGCTTGTGCTTCCTCTTCCACATTTGCTCTTTCCTTCCTCTTGGTCACCTGACGCAGCCTGAGCCAAAAGGAAGGGCTCCTCATGCAGCAGTCTGGCGAGTCGCTCAATGAGCATCACATCTGTCACTGCCAAATGCTGCCGATCAAACCCAATTGATGATTGATCATGAGGCCTAATGCCTAACTGTTTTCAAAACAACCCGGTGATAGTAAGAAGCAAATTTTTTTTTCAGATCTCCTTGGAACTCCATGCATGCACACACATGCATGCACGGAGTTCCAAGGACCCAGAACACAACATATAGTCAGCCATTATTTTTAATTTTTAAAAATAATAGTTGACTTTCTGAGTGAGGACATTTTTTTTCTCCTCTTAGCTGGGGGGGAGGGGCTGCAGTCTAGCATCTAGTACTGTGAGCCACCTCTGGTTAATAACCAAATAACGTAGGTTTAAATAATGAAAAATCAAATGACAGTTAAGTCATGTGACAATACAAAATCATATGGCAATAAAATTACACGACTCATTTCATACTGATTAAAAATACAAACAATTCTAAATAAAAATTTGCATTAAATCAAAGTTCAATTTGAAAAACAAGTTCAAGCAGTAAACACAAAGTTATCCCACTTTGGTAGCTTTCTTTTTAAGAACACTGCTATACCTCTCAACTATCTAGATTTTTGCAGAATGCTGACATTTTTCCTTCATATATTTGGTCTTTTCCTCATAAAATTTGTGTTTTTTCTGCAAAATTTGCAAAGATAGAAGTCATGAAATAATAGCAGACATTTCAGTTTCAGACTTCATATCCTGCAGAAAAAAACAAGATAATGCAATACCTGTTATTCTATCAACTTTTCTAAGTATATAAGATAAATACTCACCCCTATTTTTAGGCTTTTGTTCCCCCATAATCTCTGGCTTTGTCCACAATTCTTGTGCTAAGAGGTTGAGAGGTATGGAACCTCATTCATTCCTGGTTTCACTGCTGCAGTCAGTTTTAGCTGCCATATTAGTTCTCATTACTCTAGTTTCACTCAGACACTCTCGCTCGGTGTATTTGGTTGAACTTTTTCAAGTATAAAAATAAAAATCTCTTAACATGACAATTAACATGTCTGAATAAGGCATTTGTTGGATCACCAGTTTTAAAATGGTTTATGCATTGATATAGTTTTCCTTTAGATTTTGCTTAGTCTTCCCAAGATAAAAAGAATCACGACACACAGCTTGCAAGCTGCACATTATCATCTTATTGTTAGATCCAGATAATTTTTTACATCAGCTTCGATTTTCACTTTAATGTTCTGAACATTGTTTCAAGCCTAAAGCTTCGGCATTCAGGTTCTCTTTAACTATGATACAATTCACAAAATGATTTTGGCTATCCATTGCCCTAGTGAGTTCTGACTTCTGTTACAAGCTTCTAAGGGTTTTTAAAATAGGTGGAAAGTCAATGATGGTGGCAACCATTACTGGCAGATTACCCCAATCTACACACACATTTCTCAGTTTTTAATCTCTTTCTGAAAAAGTACATTGTCAAAAATAAATCTGAAGAGCCTAATTCCGTATTCTTTTATTAAGCCTCTTTTTTGTGAAACTGGATGTTGGCTCTAATATTATATTGTAACAGACTATTGGAGTATGTAGGCATTCTAAAATCATAGAAGCTAAGCCTCACAAAATTAATGTTGTATTTGTCATACTGATAAGTGATAATATAACACATAAATTCAGTCAATTCTTCTGCACCACCCTCCTCCTAAATTATAAAAATGTCATCTAGTTAGAGGAAATTGACCTGAAGACATAGTCTATATTTGCTATTCAGAATAACAATTCTTTTTACCAGATCCACATGACATTGGCGTAAAGTGGTAAACATTTTCTGCCCATGGTGATACACTTTTTCTGCTAGAAATCGTCAGCTTCAGAGAACATGTAGTTGTTGTATAAAACAATGTCCATACAATTCCCTAAAATATTGACCTCTTTATTGGTTAAAGTCCTATATATCGAATATCCATAAATCACTCTAAGCCTATTCCATGAAGGATGGAGGAGAACAGTTATTTTATATCAACTATGAAAGTTTAATTTCCTCTGATCTTGTATAAATGCAAATGCTCAAGGAAAGCCAAGAATCATGTAACACCTGTTTTTCTTTTATAAATGAAAGTTTTTAATTTATTTTCAATAAGAGACCATACCCTCTGTTTTGGAATCTCTATAAGACACACAGTTTTGTGTCATAGCTATTCCAAACAAAGCTGTATAAAAGGATATTTAACCTGTATAAATTCAAAAAACCTGCACAAATTCAAGCAAGCTTTTAGAAATCAAACCATCAAAAAACAGATACCTCAAATAAATATCAATCTTAATGTAAGCACCAAGAATAGAACTCCTAGAAGTGAGTTCAGTAGGGGTCTTCATTAAGTAATGCACTACATTAAGTAATGAAATATTGTTGGCATACTCTGAGTGGTCAGTAACCACTGACCATCAACCCTTATGAGCTTCTTAATTTGAAAAGTCTTATTTCATATAAAATAGTTCAACACATGTACCCCTTCCTTAATAATGTAAAAACATGCTAAATGTCTGTTCATAAAATTCTCTGATACCCCTTTGCATATTTTTTTCAAAGATATTCAGAATAGGGTGAGAAATTCCAAGTACTCCTCCTCTTAGGCCATGTAAAAAAATAGTTACTTATTTGTTGATGTTATAAATTCAGATTCAACATCTTTGTGAAGCATTCAAACTCTATAAGTACATCCACCAATTTAGAATTCAAACTAGGAACAAAGGTTAGCTCCTTCTAAAAAGTCCATAAAACCTGGATTCATTTCTCTAGTAGTGTAATTGTAAATTTTGAAATTGTTACTTTTATAAATTTGAGACTATCTTGCTCAACCATTTTTAAAAGTTCTAGTTTCTTCCCCCCTATCCTCTCCCTCTGGAGGTAAGTCAAGGGGTGCTGCACATATTCAAATATACTCAACAATCTCCCTGACTGGCTACTTTTGTAGTCAATTGTTCTGATCTCTTACCTGTCAGGATTTTCTAAAAGTCCTGTTCATAAGGATGTATTGCTTTAAACAAACATTGAATCAGGGGATCCAGTGAGACCAAGAAACTTTAGGAACTATTCCTAGGCTAACCTCTCTCTATTAACCGACACCTTGGCTAAACCTCAAATACCCCAAACCCAGTAAACACCATAGCATATGCTGAGATATTTAAAAAAAATCTCTGAACAGCCATATTGATAGCTGTATAGAGCAAGGTGTGCCACACATGTTAAGAATGACAAACTCAAATGACAAGCCAGTCTGGTGGAATCACAATATCAATGTTATATAACAAAAGAAAAAAATATCTTGGCCAAGTGTAGGAGGATCAAAGACATGCATATTAATGGTGGCCTAACCAATCTAAATAGGAAGCTAAGAGTGTTAATTCATATTACAAAGGCTAAATTTGAAGAAAAAGTAGCTTCTCAGGCAAAGAACAACAACAGAACATTCTACAACTATGTCTATAACCTCAGGAGAAATATGCAACACTACACAGTGCTTATTGTAAATGGCATCACCCACATTGAATAGGAGGCCATTGCCTTTTGGCTGACAGGGTCAGCTCAAATCCCCGAGTAGTACAAAAGAAATATCACATACCACATTCCTCCACAACCATTACTAGGGAACAGGTAATCAATACACTTTCCAAGACCAAAAATACTGCATCAATGGGCTCCAATAATATCCTGGGATGCTTAATAGATTGCATGAAACATGACCTCTCTGGTCCACTTGAATCAATTCATCTGGAGCCTACAGTCAGGTTTTATGTCCAAGGACTAGAAGATTGCTACAGACATTCCCCTGCATGAAGGTGATCCAACCACTGATCTGGGTAACTACATGCCCATAAATCTGAACAGCCTCATATAAAAGGACATGGAAAGAATCATCATGGACATGAAAAAATGAGAGCATAGGCAATCTGCAAATGCTGGACCCATCACAGTTTGGTTTTGTTAAAGGAAGGTCATACTTATTAAATCTGGTGGACATTTTTGAGAGGGTAGCAAAGCACTGGATGACGGCAAGACTGTGCACACAGTGTAACTTGACCTGGGTAAGGCTTTTGATACAATACCCCACTCATGTATTGTAGACAAGCTCACTACTTTAGGACTAAACTCTTTTATCACCCACTGGATAGCCAACTGGCTCACTAACAGGACTCAGGAGGTCGAAATAGGTGAGGCCACCTCCACCATGAGGCCAGGCACCAAGAGATTCTCCCAGGGCTCAATACTGGGCCCACACCTTTTTGTTATCTGTTTCTCTGAAATGGAAACAAATGCTGAAGTTTTACGGCTGACTAAGTTTGTAGATGATTGCATGCTGGGGGTTATCATTGACTGCCTGACAGACACTAGCATTCTTCAAGAAGGCCTATCTCTGTCTAACCAATGGTGCTAAAGCCATGTTCTTAAACTCAATGCTAAGAAATACATGGATCTACCCTTTGAGAAGTCAACCATCCCAGACAATTACCATGTTTATAATACACCCCCAAGAGTTAACATAGTGGTCAGGGATCCAGGTACACATGTAGACAGTAGTCTTACCTTTGACCACCATGTGGCCACAGTGGTAAGGAAATCCTTTTATGTTGTGCAACTTATAAGTAAGGCTATGTCATCTAGTTCCAAAGAAGTCATTATCCCACTGTACTCTACCATTATCAGATCAATCATAGAGTACAATGCTCCCTTCAGTACCTGACCAAACATATGCAGCAACTACAGTGAACTCAGGGGTTCACTACTAAAAGAATACAAGATGTAACAAACCTGCCTTATGCAGAGTGCCTCAAAGGCCTTTCACTCTATTTGGTCGCCAAAAGATTGCTGAGAGATAATCTATACCTGCCTGGCTTACAAGGCATCCACAAACCTCACACATGAATCTCCTGCATATTCGCATAAGTCAAACGGCACCAGAAATACAAAGTGTAAGGACCTGAATTTTGTCTGAGACTTAAAAAGAACATGCTGGAGAGACAAATACTTTTCCAAGAGACTGCACCTCCTATGGAATCGGCTTCCCATCCATGTGAAACTGAGTTTGACTATTACTCAGTTTAAGTGCAAACTAGACCATTGGATGGAGAATAGGAAATTTACATCAGACCTTTCTCCCATGTCCCTTATGGATGTAGGTAGCTTATAAATGTCTGCCCCAGGGGTGGCTCATGCTATAGGACTGCAGCCTTCCCACCTAGAAACAAAAGAAATAAAAATGTGAAACATAAAATTAAAAAAATAAAAAAATATATTTTTTACGAGTACCGGAACGTCCGTGCATGTGCGGACACCCTCAGACTGCCCCGCAGATGCCCAGGAATCTGTGTGAACTCTGACTGCCTGAGTCAGCAGTCCAGATACAGGGAAGGTATTTTCTGCCCTGCAAATGCCCAGGAATCTGTGCGGTAGATGACCGCACAGAACAGAGGAGCTCCGGACTGCTTAATCTGCAATCAGGACCAATCAGGAGAGAGGTGAGGTTAAGCTCTCGCAGGGATTCAAGTGCAGGACCAATCAGGAGAGAGGTAAGTTGAGTTTTAAGCTCTTGCAGCGAAGCGTTGAAGTCGAGCGCGGGTTTGGTAGTGGATTCTGGACACATTTACAGGTAGTGAAGTGTGTGTGTGTGTGTGTGTGTGTGTGTGTGTGTGTGTGTGTGTGTGTGTGTGTGTGTGTGTGTGTGTGTGTATGCATGTAAAATGCCCCTATTAACACATAGTGATGGATAGAGACACTCAGGCTTGAGCCCTGTACATTGGATGCAGGTAGCAAGAACCTGAATTCCCTACCCACCACTATTTGCTAACAAAATTGCATATTTTTGCCTCATATTTGTTCGGTTCCTCATAAAATCTGTGGTTTCTGTATCTTCATTTTTCCTTGCAAAAGTTTGTAGTGAAGTGGTGCTCTGGTAGCATTGTTGCCTAACAGCTGCAGGTTCTCTGGTTTGATTCTTGGCTGAGGTGCCTTCTGTGTGGAGTTTGCATATTCTCCCATTCCTTGCAAAGATGTGTTTCTCCCTGCTTTGCTGAAAATGGGCTTTGGTTTGTTCCAAGTCAGACTAGTTTCCTGGTTAACAAATGTTTAAAAATAACAGGCATTTGATTTTCAGACTTCATATTCTTCAGAAAGTACATGGTAACACAAAACCTTTTATTCTAGCAATTGTCTAAGTTTATAACATGGATATTTGAAATTTGCCCATATTTTTGGGACTGTATTCTCCCATTATTAGCCTCGTCCAGGTAATTTGCGCTAAGTTTGAGAGCTATGGTGAGAAGTGAATTCACTGAATGTTTGGGGTCTGTATTCCCCCCATTACTGGCTTTGTCCACATGTTTTTTGCTAAGAGGTTGAGAGCTATGGTGAGAATTGAATTCACTGAATATGTTTGGCAGCTCTATTCCCATATTATTGGCTTTTTTCAGGTGTTTTTTGCTAAGAGGTTGACAGCTATGGTGAGAAATGAATTCACTAAATGGTAGCCATTTAAGTTTGTCTTCCTCTGTTTCAGCTGATTTGGTATAGTGGTATGTTTCTCTGACTGTTTTGCACAGGGTCCCCTGGGTTCAAGACGTGGCAGTAAAATGTATGTTGGTAACACAGCATTTTATTCCTAGCAACTTTCCAGCATTATACAAGCAATGAATAAAAGGTTCAGCAGCTTGTTCCTCACAGCATATACCCGTTCACACCGACACCAATGTATATGAATACTTGTTTATTACAAATAAAAAATACGGTTGAGCGCTTTCATCTAAGTTAATTAGACTTCATCAGAACAATTCCATTGCAATTCTACACAGCTTAAATACATTTTTTAAAAACCAATAAAGTTACACGTCATAACAACAATTCCATTTTTAAAGTGCCAGTGTGCATTATATGTTAAAACCATCCCTATTATTTCTTATATCAGTAATATAATAATACCCCTTCAAAAGTTGAACTTATTTACAATTTATAAGTGAATATTAATAAAAATATTAATGAAAATAAAACGTTTGTCTATATGCATGATGAACTTTTGTATTCCCTTTTAGTACCAATGCCACTTCCTTAGTTTACTAGGTTCTCCAAAATTGGCTTTATGGATACATGGTCATTGAGCCCCGGGTGGGTGGAGGCATTTAATTTGATTTGCCACCTAGCCTCCAGCTCACCTAATTTTTTTTGATACATCCACCTCTTGGGTTAGCTTTGGCTATTTCCAATATTCCAAAGTAAAACTCATTACAACCATTGTCCTGGGCAATGTGTCTCCATAATGCGTTCTTGGTATCTTGCCTTTTTATATTATAATAATGATCGTATATCCTTTGTCGGAGACACCTATCAGTCTTCCCAATATAATAATAGGAACACTTTGTACAATGGGCCAGATATACGATATGTTTTGTCCTACAATTGCCTTTTTTAAAAATGATTTTTGTATGGTTTGTGTCTTCCAATATAATACTGTGCTCCTTTATAATAAACCTACATTGATTGCAAGTACCACAACTAGTTGTTCCCCCTATGGTGATTAATTCTCTATCATTTCCTTTTTTCTTTTCTATTTCATTCTTCATATTAAACCCATTCCTAGACACGAACCTGGGTACTTTTCCAACAATGTCACCTATTTTTCTATCTGTCTTGAATAAATTCCAGTTGTCCGAAATAATTTTCTTTACCTCTCCACACCATGGGGTATACTGTACTATACAGGCTCTATTATAATCAATATTTTCTTCTTCATTCACTTTTTCTCCAATATTCTGTTCCCTAAGGGGCCCTTTTCCTAACAGTGGTATGTACTTTATACCCCATTGTTTCCTTACGTATTCTGTTACATCCCTTACCAACCATTTAGGGTAGCCTCTTTGAAGGAACATTTCAGCTATGTTACTCAATTCCCGTACAAAATCAGCATAATCAGAAGTCATCCTGGCTGCTCGAATACATTGACCCCTAATTATGCTTCTTTTCTGACTAAAGGGATGACAACTGGAAAAATCTAGGTAACTGTTACTGAATGTTTCCTTCCTATGTATGTTTGTTTTTATTTTGTGATTATTTATTTCAATCAAAGTGTCCAGATACGCTATTTTATTCGTGTCGACATTAAAAGTAAATTTAAGCCAACTACATCTTGAATTTAAATAGTCTTTAAACTCATATAATTTCATAGTGGTACCCTTCCAAATCAGAAACACATCATCCAAAAATCGAAAGTAACAAGACATATTTCTATACCATTTAGTTTTTAATATAAATTCTTCTTCCCAGTCAAATAAATAGAGGTTTGCATATATTGGGGCGCATGCCGCTCCCATTGCAGTGCCTCTACTTTGTATAAAAAACTCTCCTTCGAATAATATAAAATTGTATTTTAAAACTATTTCCATAAATTCCAGGATTAACATTCTCTTGTCATTAGTTAAATGCCTGGCTTTTTCCATCTGTGTTTCCAATCTTAATAATCCATCATCATGGGGTATGCTGGAGAATAAGTCTACCACATCTATGGTAACTAGTTTACATCCAGGTGTTATCATTTCATTTTTAAGTCTACCTAAAAAGTCCCATGAATCTATAATAATATGTTCTATAGACTTATATATGGGTTTTAACCAAGCGTCCACAACCTTTCCAAAATTAAAAGTTTTGGACCTATTCCCCAATATTATAGGACGAAAGGGTGGATCTGATAAATTTTTATGAATCTTAGGTATTCCAATTATCATACTAATAATGGGATTCTCTATTTTCAAAAAATTGTATAAGTCTGTACTAATCCTTTCATCTATTAATAAATCTTCTAGGTACAAATTGATCTTATTGTACCCTATATTAACTTCATTCTTGG
The DNA here is from genome assembly GCF_019279795.1 of Protopterus annectens. NCBI lineage: Eukaryota > Metazoa > Chordata > Ceratodontiformes > Protopteridae > Protopterus > Protopterus annectens. Next base: position 725,376,506 of record NC_056746.1, on the reverse strand, counting down.
AGGATGGACAGTAGTTGCCGGAATTAAATAAAATGTCATTAATCTTATTTTTATACTCCTCCTGATGGAATATAACTACCCCACCCCCCTTATCAGGCTTCATTATTCTAATCAATTTATTATTTTGCAATTCTCTCAAAATGTCTGCTTCTCTCTTATTAATATTATAATTTACTTTATTATTATTCACTTTATTCTTATAAGCATATAGGTCATCCACTACTATCCTTTCAAACGTTGCTAGTGTATCATTCAATAAGGGAGTATATACACTTTTTTTCTTAAATTCTTCTCTATTTTTCTTGCAGCTGTTACTATTCTTATCCTTGTCATATAGAACTGCTAGATTCAACTTTCTAATATATTTTTTTACATCAATTATTGCATCCTCCACATTAAATTTCCTTACTGGTACAAATTTCATCCCTTTACTGAATAGGGTGAAATGTTCCTTATTTAATTGCAAATCAGTGTAATTGTGAATATGAAATTGTTTGTAAGCACTAGTAATCATATTAAGTTTCACTATCTCTTCTTCGTCCACCCTTGATGGTGTTGGTACATATACCCTTCCATATTTTCCCTTTGATGGCAGTGTGTTTGTTTTTGTTTCTTTCTTATTTCCTCCCATTCCCCGTCTTTCTCTAAAAAAACATCATTGTCATTGTTAGGCCTATTGTATTGCTGCCTATAGATGTTAGTATTCCGATTCACTTTCCTTCCATCTTGTTTTATCCATTTTTTACCATTTCGTCTGGTTTCCCATCTGTATGCTGTACCCTTTGCATATTGCTCCAAATCTCTATTAAATTTCATACATTTTCTTTCAAATGTTTTATCTACTTGATTCTGTACCCATTTGTACTGTGTATCCATACTATATTCAAATTCATCATACAATAAATCATTAACTATATTTTCATTTAACTCTTCTAATTCATTCATTAAAACACATATTTTCTTATCATTACAGCTTATAATAAAACACATAAACGAAAATCCAAATTCATCAAATAATTTAGTGCATTGCAATGTTGTTTCATCATCCAGTTCTATCCCCATAGGGTATTTGAAAAATCTTAACCCCATAGGCACAATGTTCGTATCCAAACACTTTTTCAAATAACCATTCTCCACTTGGAGACTTTTACATGCTTTCAGTTTTTTTCCAAACACATAAATTGAATCCTTCAGTGCCTTATTGTCATTTAGCGACTCATTATTGTCCCTTTTATCATCATTTCGGTTGTTTGTACATCTTTTATCAAAATCAAAGTTGTTAGCTACAAAATTGTTGAAATTAAATTTATTGCAGCCACCAATAGTACCATTTGCATGTGTGTTAAAGTTCGTAATAACAGTACCTGGGAGTTTGGTATTTTGTACCATAGTGTATGTCCTTTTGGGCGGGATCCATTTCGGTTTGGCCCCTGAGATAACATAATCAGCCTCCGATCCAATTTCTTTAACTTCGATGGTCCGGTCCATTCAACCCACTGCTCGAGAATAGGATCCATAAGAGTTACTGTTCGTTAGTTCTACGCTACCTCGTGGCTCACCCTGCCCGTTAGGAACCATATCCTCATCACCTCACGTACTAGTAGAACGTGATGACATCACAGGAACATTTCCTTTACCGGATTGTATTGGCTGGCTCATGAGCTCAATGAGCCTCGTCAGTTCGCCTCTCATAATGGCCATCTCTGACTGTAAACATTTGATTTCATCCCTCCGAGGTGAAAAAATGGATGGTAACTCGTCCATAGAGTCCATGCTGCATTTCCGACCACAAGTAAACGACACAAAACATAAGGAACTAGTCAACAAAGAAAAAAAGGTTCAGCAGCTTGTTCCTCACAGCATATACCCATTCACACTGACACCAATGTATATGAATACTTGTTTATTACAAATAAAAAATACGGTTGAGCGCTTTCATCTAAGTTAATTAGACTTCATCAGAACAATTCCATTGCAATTCTACACAGCTTAAATACATTTTTTAAAAACTAATAAAGTTGCACGTCATAACAACAATTCCATTTTTAAAGTGCCAGTGTGCATTATATGTTAAAACCATCCCTATTATTTCTTATATCAGTAATATAATAATATCCCTTCAAAAGTTGAACTTATTTACAATTTATAAGTGAATATTAATAAAAATATTAATGAAAATAAAACTTTTGTCTATATGCATGATGAACTTTTGTATTCCCTTTTAGTACCAATGCCACTTCCTTAGTTTACTAGGTTCTCCAAAATTGGCTTTATGGATACATGGTCATTGAGCCCCGGGTGGGTGGAGGCATTTAATTTGATTTGACACCTAGCCTCCAGCTCACCTAATTTCTTTTTGATACATCCACCTCTCGGGTTAGCTTTGGCTATTTCCAATATTCCAAAGTAAAACTCATTACAACCATTGTCCTGGGCAATGTGTCTCCATAATGCGTTCTTGGTATCTTGCCTTTTTATATTATAATAATGATCGTATATCCTTTGTTGGAGACACCTATCAGTCTTCCCAATATAATAACAGGAACACTTTGTAAAATGGGCCAGATGTTTTGTCCTACAATTGCCTTTTTTAAAAATGATTTTTGTATGGTTTGTGTCTTCCAATATAATACTGTGCTCCTTTATAATAAACCTACATTGATTGCAAGTACCACAACTAGTTGTTCCCCCTATGGTGCTTAATTCTCTATCGTTTCCTTTTTTCTTTTTTATTTCATTCTTCATATTAAACCCATTCCTAGACACGAACCTGGGTACTTTTCCAACAATGTCACCTATTTTTCTATCTGTCTTGAATAAATTCCAGTTGTCCGAAATAATTTTCTTTACCTCTCCACACCATGGGGTATACTGTACTATACAGGCTCTATTATAATCAATATTTTCTTCTTCATTCACTTTTTCTCCAATATTCTGTTCCCTAAGGGGCCCTTTTCCTAACAGTGGTATGTACTTTATACCCCATTGTTTCCTTACGTATTCTGTTACATCCCTTACCAACCATTTAGGGTAGCCTCTTTGAAGGAACATTTCAGCTATGTTACTCAATTCCCGTACAAAATCAGCATAATCAGAAGTCATCCTGGCTGCTCGAATACAAGAAGAATTTAAGAAAAAAAGTGTATATACTCCCTTATTGAATGGTACACTAGCAACGTTTGAAAGGATAGTAGTGGATGACCTATATGCTTATAAGAATAAAGTGAATAATAATAAAGTAAATTATAATATTAATAAGAGAGAAGCAGACATTTTGAGAGAATTGCAAAATAATAAATTGATTAGAATAACGAAGCCCGATAAGGGGGGTGGGGTAGTTATATTCCATCAGGAGGAGTATAAAAATAAGATTAATGACATTTTATTTAATTCCGGCAACTACTGTCCATCCTCCAAGAATGAAGTTAATATAGGGTACAATAAGATCAATTTGTACCTAGAAGATTTATTAATAGATGAAAGGATTAGTACAGACTTATACAATTTTTTGAAAATAGAGAATCCCATTATTAGTACGATAATTGGAATACCTAAGATTCATAAAAATTTATCAGATCCACCCTTTCGTCCTATAATATCGGGGAATAGGTCCAAAACTTTTAATTTTGGAAAGGTTGTGGACGGTTGGTTAAAACCCATATATAAGTCTATAGAACATATTATTATAGATTCATGGGACTTTTTAGGTAGACTTAAAAATGAAATGATAACACCTGGATGTAAACTAGTTACCATAGATGTGGTAGACTTATTCTCCAGCATACCCCATGATGATGGATTATTAAGATTGGAAACACAGATGGAAAAAGCCAGGCATTTAACTAATGACAAGAGAATGTTAATCCTGGAATTTATGGAAATAGTTTTAAAATACAATTTTATATTATTCGAAGGAGAGTTTTTTATACAAAGTAGAGGCACTGCAATGGGAGTGGCATGCTACCAATATATGCAAACCTCTATTTATTTGACTGGGAAGAAGAATTTATATTAAAACTAAATGGTATAGAAATATGTCTTGTTACTTTGATTTTTGGATGATGTGTTTGATTTGAAGGGTACCACTATGGAATTAAATGAGTTTAAAGACTATTTAAATTCAAGATGTAGTTGGCTTAAATTTACTTTTAATGTCGACATTAATAAAATAGCGATCTGGACACTTTGATTGAAATAAATAATTACAAAATAAAAACAAACATACATAGGAAGGAAACATTCAGTAACAGTTACCTAGATTTTTCCAGTTGTCATCCCTTTAGTCAGAAAAGAAGCATAATTAGGGTCAATGTATTCGAGCAGCCAGGATGACTTCTGATTATGCTGATTTTGTACGGGAATTGAGTAACATAGCTGAAATGTTCCTTCAAAGAGGCTACCCTAAATGGTTGGTAAGGGATGTAACAGAATACGTAAGGAAACAATGGGGTATAAAGTACATACCACTGTTAGGAAAAGGGCCCCTTAGGGAACAGAATATTGGAGAAAAAGTGAATGAAGAAGAAAATATTGATTATAATAGAGCCTGTATAGTACAGTATACCCCATGGTGTGGAGAGGTAAAGAAAATTATTTCGGACAACTGGAATTTATTCAAGACAGATAGAAAAATAGGTGACATTGTTGGAAAAGTACCCAGGTTCGTGTCTAGGAATGGGTTTAATATGAAGAATGAAATAAAAAAGAAAAAAGGAAACGATAGAGAATTAAGCACCATAGGGGGAACAACTAGTTGTGGTACTTGCAATCAATGTAGGTTTATTATAAAGGAGCACAGTATTATATTGGAAGACACAAACCATACAAAAATCATTTTTAAAAAAGGCAATTGTAGGACAAAACATATCGTATATCTGGCCCATTGTACAAAGTGTTCCTGTTATTATATTGGGAAGACTGATAGGTGTCTCCGACAAAGGATATACGATCATTATTATAATATAAAAAGGCAAGATACCAAGAACGCATTATGGAGACACATTGCCCGGGACAATGGTTGTAATGAGTTTTACTTTGGAATATTGGAAATAGCCAAAGCTAACCCGAGAGGTGGATGTATCAAAAAGAAATTAGGTGAGCTGGAGGCTAGGTGGCAAATCAAATTAAATGCCTCCACCCACCCGGGGCTCAATGACCACGTATCCATAAAGCCAATTTTAGAGAACCTAGTAAACTAAGGAAGTGGCATTGGTACTAAAAGGGAATACAAAAGTTCATCATGCATATAGACAAAAGTTTTATTTTCATTAATATTTTTATTAATATTCACTTATAAATTGTAAATAAGTTCAACTTTTGAAGGGATATTATTATATTACTGATATAAGAAATAATAGGGATGGTTTTAACATATAATGCACACTGGCACTTTAAAAATGGAATTGTTGTTATGACGTGTAACTTTATTGGTTTTTAAAAAATGTATTTAAGCTGTGTAGAATTGCAATGGAATTGTTCTGATGAAGTCTAATTAACTTAGATGAAAGCGCTCAACCGTATTTTTTATTTTTATTTGTAATAAACAAGTATTCATATACATTGGTGTCGGTGTGAACGGGTATATGCTGTGAGGAACAAGCTGCTGAACCTTTTATTCATTGTTGACTAGTTCCTTATCTTTTGTGTCGTTTAATTATACAAGCAATGTTTAAAATGTTTCCTTGGTTTTTGGGCTTTTGTCTCTCCACCCCCCCCCCAATAAATGTTGGCTTTTTTTAGATTTGAACCTTTTATTCATTGTTGACTAGTTCCTTATCTTTTGTGTCGTTTAATTATACAAGCAATGTTTAAAATGTTTCCTTGGTTTTTGGGCTTTTGTCTCTCCACCCCCCCCCCCCCAATAAATGTTGGCTTTTTCTAGATTTCTTGTGCTGCAAAGTTCAGAGATACAGCTGAGTGTTGAGTAGATTTTATAAGGAGCTGAGAGCTGCAGGAGAACAAAAGTTTAGTGTTGCTTATGCGCAGTTTGCTTGCATTGTTAATAGCACAACAGGTAGTGTAGTTGCTTCTGATACAAAAGGCTGTGGGTTCTACTCCCACAGTAAGTAGATGTATTGCTGATACAGTACTGTGTTGTAAAGGGTGTGGATGCCACAGTCCTTTTTGGCAAAGATACCTAGTAACAATGAACCTGTTATCAGTTTATCATCCATTCCCTATTGTGGTATTACTAGCTTATCATTTTTTTAATGCATGCAACATAGGAAATTTATTCTTCAAGGGCAACAGGCACTTTATTTGTAGATGAAACAATGGCATATAAAGTTGTTTGCTAGCAGCAACCTCTTTATTAGTTACAGATTTCTTTAATGTGGATTTTACTACTTCAGAGATTGTGCATATTTACTGATACTGGTGGACTATAGAAGGCTGAGTAGACTTTTTATGATGGAAATGTTCTGAATTGGGCAGTTTTGTCATTGGTGCATGAATTTTGTTTCATTGTTTACTGGAAAAATGTTCAAAACAATAAATGTAAAATGCCCTCTAACAACTGTGCTGTATTGAACAAGGAATATAGTGTAATACAGTCAGGAAGGTGCATCGAAGAGCATGTGTATGTTTCATGTTCAAGGCGCCTATGATTTTGAAAACAGCCCAAAGTTAATCTTTATCTGCCACTGGAAAAATGTATTTTCTTTGAATGTGGGTTTCAATACTGTTTCAATGCATGTGAGTTTCAAGGGCAGGGAAGTTTTAATGCTAAGTCTATTTTCATTGTGAGACTGCATTGCTTTGTTTAACATATATCTATTAGGGTTTGTGCTGTAAAATGCAAACTAAAACTTTCAAATGAAATCTAAATCATCGCAGTAGTAAAGCAGTATGCACATTGCAGTGTTTATGGTAAATGGGGCAAAATAACCAAGGAATGGGACATTGGAATGGCTGCAGGGGGGAGGCTCCATTTGACCATGATTTTGTGAGGGGGGGAAGGGTAGCAAACTCAGACAGCCCTGGTTGAACTATACCTCTCAGTTGTCCATATTTTTGTAGAATGAATAGATATTTGCTTCTTATATTTGGTTTGTTCCTCATAAAACGCGTGGTTTTCTAGCAAATCATTTAGGAATGAAGTCATTAAATGATAGAAATTGAGTTTCAGACATCATAACCTTCAGAAAAATGCATGCTAAACCAAGACCTGTTATTCTATCAACTGTCTTAAGTTTATACACGAGCAATTTTTAGTAGTGTTTGTATGTTCCCCCAATATATTTGGCCTTGTCCAGATTTCCTGCATTAAGAGATTGAGAGGTATGTGCAAATCGCTTTGCAGAATTAGGAATATCCAAACCTCTCAATTGTCCCCAATTTTGGCTCAAAATGTTGCTCTCCCCTAATAATCCCTTCTCAAAATGGCAATTTTGGAAGACAACGTGGAGGGTTTACAATTATATATAACTGTAATGATCAGAGTTATAGATTACTTTTATTTCAGAAATGCATGTAGATGCTCTTATTTTGTTAGCTGCTCAAGTTAACAGTGTTAATATTAAAAAGGTGTCCCTTTTTTGACAGGTTCCCAGCTGTATTGTGTGGCAACTTTATGTTTTTGCATCACATTTTTGGTCTGTTTTTCATAAAATTGTGTTTTTCTGGCAAATTAGTGGCAAATCATTAAAGACTGAAGTTAGAAAATAATGGCAGACATTTGAGTTTCAGATTTCATACCCTTCAGAAAATGTGTACTAATGCAAGACCTACTACTGTTCTATTATCTAAGTTAATAAGAGCAATATTTAAAAACTGTCCTTATTTCTGGGCCTGTGTCCCACTTCTAGTTCTATGTATGGCTTTGTCCAGATTTCTTGCTCTGAAGTTGAGAGGTATGAGTGTCAGAGCCATCACCGTCAGCCAGAGACATTTCAAATTGTGACATACTTGTTGCACCCCACTCCCCATTGTAGTGGCTCTGGATGTGTCCAAGGAAGGCAAGGAGCAGTTATGCAGTGTAAGTGTGCAGAGTATTTCCTCCATCCAAGGTAGACCACAGGTACGACCGTGGCTTTTCATCTGTCCTTAATTTTGCAGAATGTTCTGGTTTTCTGTCATATTTTTATACTGTTGATTTATGCTTCTTATTATTCAGGAAATGCATGCTGTCACAGTGCCCTGTTGCTCTGTTTAAGTAGCAATGATTTAATGACCATCAGTTAAGCTTGTTGGAGATTGTAAGATGCAAGTAAGCTTTAATAAGCATACTGTTAAAGAATTACCAGCATTGAAAGACTTTTCGTTGTTGCCATGAAGAGAATATTTACATAACTAGATAATGTATAAGCCTTGGGTATTGAAATGCATATGACAGTATTTGTAATAAAAGGACAGGATTACAGTATTTTCAGAAGCTCATTACATTTGTTGGAGACTTGCAGTCATCTTTTGTTGGAGACTTGCAGTCATCTTTGCAGGCTTTACCCGTAAATTAAACAGAATGCCAATCTATCATGTGTGGTCCATAACTTGTGCAGGAATCCTTTAAGTAATTTATCTTGAGCTTGTTTCTTGTTTGCTGTTCATTTTTTTACTTTGATCATGTCTTCCCCATGAAACAAGTAGATAGTTGTGTCAGGCAGCAGGTCTTTTTTGGATAAGAAACATTTTTACAAGTGGAGGTATCAGAGATTGCTACTTTCAGCATGTTACTTGGTAATTTTATAAAGCTGAATATAAATTATAATTAGAACTGCAGTGCAAGGAGTAGTGGTTTGAGTTGAATGCTGCTTGTTTTTTTATACTTGATTTTGACTGGCATTCCAGTAATGTATTTAAAAAGTAATTTATTTTTTCATGCCTCACAACCTGTTTCCATCTGAATATTAAGTAAGTTGTCATGTAGCCAATGCATTGAAATATTTTTTTTCTTCTACACTTCATTTTGTCTTGATTGGACTATTGTAATGACTGTTTGGCACCCAGGGCAGCGTATTTAATTAAAGTTCCAGTTGTTGTGGTTTTGAGCATAGCTCCACCCATTTCTAGTTGGCCACACCCCCTTCCCATTGGAACCACCCATTCAGCTGTCTCCTGCAGCCCTCCTTTAACTTGAAGTCACCAGCCGCCACTGGTCTGCCCCCTCAATGTCCTACTTGGATACAGGACATCATTATTATTTTGGGATAATTTGACTAGGATTAGAAAGGCCCCCTGTGTCATTAGTCTAGTAAAAATCTATGATTCTAAGAGTGTCGCAGATTTCTAAAAAATCCTGTTCATGAGTGTTGTTACAGAAATCCTTCTTCATTCCTGGCAGACACTTTGTTACTTGTTTATTTTTTGTTGCAAAATCGTCACCTTTATTCTACCACATTACTGCATATGCTGCCATAGATTTACAGTCTTGTCTGTTACAGTCCAAATTATCCTCCTTTCTTTCTCTTATTATGGTCATAATTTCTCAATTCTATCAAAATCATTGTGGGAATTGTCCTGGTGTAGTGAAAAAAATAAGGACAGAGGTGATTGAGCTGTTATGATTATTGGTTTTAGTTATTAAACTGTCTATTCCCTTATTATTTGTCTTCATCATGATTTCCATAATTTCAAACCCTGTCCAGTCAAATAAAGCTGCCAATTGTTTATGAAAAGTGATGTCAGTGACTATATTATTTGGAAGCTTCCAAACACAAAGGCCTTTTGGCACTGTCACTTGTGCCAAGTATTTACAAAAAATGCATTGTGTATTTGAAAAGATCAACATTTAGATATTTTTTCTCAAATACCTTGAGTTGCTCAGTTAAACAGAGGCTAGTCTTTTGTTCCCTCAACTTGATTGAAGGAATATGTTTTATCGAACCAAGTATATTATTTACATGTTCATGACTTCTGTCACTCAATGCTGATCCCATTGGTTTTGTTTCTTTTGTTGCATAGCTGAGTCATATTCATTTCAATGTATTCATTTTCTTCAGCTGACACATCATTTGATGCCAAATCCATAAATACCTTATCACCAACCTCAGATCCATAAACTCTGTGTTGCTTATCTTTCTGACTAACATACTGAGAAAGTTTCAACAAAAGCCTAATGAGATTTCTAGGCAATGGTTTCTTGTGACCATAGGTTCATAGGTTCATAGGTTTATACTAGGCTATCTGCCCTAAGGCATTTATAAGCCTAGCCCAAAGTTTTGTGGCTTACGCCACCCCTTATATGAAAAAATACTGTGCCCATTAGTTTGTTGTGCCTCTGTCCAGCAGTAACACAGAGATGATTCCCGGGTAAACCTACGATTTCCCATCCACAGGTCAAGATTTCTCTTGAACAGAGCCAGCGAGGTGCTCTGCCTCACATGGACCGGGATTTTATTCCACAGCATAGGGAGTCTCTGAGTGATAAATCTATCCCTCCAGCACGTCCTATTTATATCCGTGCTAAGGTTTAAGTCGCTTGTTCTAGTGGTTTTGGTGGATTTGGATTTTTTGAGGTGGAGCATGTCCATTAATTCCGGGTTGGACATGGCCTTGTATGTCAGGCACATGTCACCTCTGAGCAGACGGTATGCGACTGAATAGAGCTGGAGTTTCCTCAATCTGGCAGCATATGACAGATTTTGGAGTCCCTTTATCCTTTTGGTGAGGAACTTTTGGGGTCTCTCCAATTGCTGCAGATGTCGGGTGAGATACATCCCGAATGGGGCATTGTACTCGATCATTGGTCTGATAAGTGGGAACAATGACCTCACTAGATCTGGATATGAATCCCTTCATGATCAGGTGGGCAATGTAGAAGGTCTTTCTAACCACTTTAGCAACGTGAGTGTCAAAAGAAAGGCCACTGTCAACCTGGGTCCCCAGGTCCCTGATAACCTCTTCTGTGCTTAGTGGATTGCCACCTATATGGTAGCTTGGGGTTACCTTGTTTTTCCCGAAGGGCATGACTATACATTTTTTGGCGTTTAACTCCAGGCCATGGCTCTGGCACCAGCTATCTGTTTCCGTGAGTCCCTTCTGAAGGATATCCGTGTCCGATGCACTTTCCACTATGGCGCCCAGTTTGCAGTCGTCTGCAAACTTTGTCAGCCAAAGTCCTCCCATGTTGGCGTCTGACATAGCGCCAGCAACTCTAACCCTGTGGGTTCTGTCCTTAAGCCAGTTTGCAACCCATCTTGTGACATATGGGTTTACATTTAAGCTGGTAAGTTTTTCTACAATACCCGAGTGGGGTATTGTGTCGAAAGCCTTTGCAAGGTCAAGGTAGGCTGTATGGACTGCCTTTCCCTCATCAATGGCCTTGGTGACTGTTTCGAAGAAGTCGACCAAGTTCAAAAGGCATGATCTGCCCTTGACGAAGCCAAACTGGGTCGGGTCCAATGTCTGCAAGTCCCCTATATCTTTGTTTATGAGCTCCATTATGATCCTCTCCATAGCTTTGCAGACTAGACTTGTTAAGCTTATGTGGTGGTAATTACCATGGTCCGTAGAGGCACCGCCTTTGTGGAGTGGGACCACAGTTGCCGTACGCCACTCCTTGGGCATGTATCCTGTGGTAAGGCTGAGATTAAACAGCTGCCTTATGTGCGGGTTTAATTCCTCATTTAGCTCATGTAGCACACAGCCGGGGACACCATCCGGTCCCATTGATGCTGTGTTTTTAGCTTTAGAGAGAGCAGCTTTCACCTGCGCATTTGAGATGTCTGGGAGGCTACACTCTGCTGGGATAGTTATCTCTCCTTTAGGGGAGAGGGGTAAAGTTTGCACTGAACCTGTCTGCCAGTATGTTGGCAATGTCTGTGGGTTCAGTGATTTTGTATCATTTTGGACTAATTCTGAGCATATCTGAGAGTTTCCACCCAGGTTCCTAACATAGCTGAAAAAGGCCTTATGATTGTCTTTTGAATCCATGGCAATTTTTCTCTCAAAATTGGCCTTAGTTGATTTTATGAGTGCTCGTATTTTTTACTAATAATGATCAGGGGTGACTTCCCTTTTATGGATTTTGTTCTATCATGTAATAGCTTTCTCCTCTTATTGTAAAGTTTGTTAATGGCTGGGGTCCACAAGACTGGACGTTTGCCCTTTGTGGAAAGAGTCTTGGTTTTATTTGGGATTGCCTGATCCATGCAGTCCTGGAGGTGTTCATAGAAGGCATTTGTAAGGGCTTCCGCAGCTTGGGTTGTGGTTTCCACTGGCTCAGGGGCCTTGAAGGATACCACACCAGTCTTGAATAGTATAAAGTTTGCTTTAGAGAAGTTCTTCACTATGGTCTTTTTTGTTTGGGGTGGGGGCGGGATGTGGGTTTCCAGTGAGATTAGTTTATGATCAGATCTCACCAATGAGGGATATACTTCCGGTGTGGAGCATTTTGTCCCCATGTTTGTGATAATGAGATCTAGTATATTTTCTCCTCTCGAGGGAACAGTGACTAGCTGTTCCATGGCATTTGAATTTATAAACTCCAGGAACCGTTGGGCTAGAAAGTTAGGGCTTGAGTAATGTTCCCAGTCTATATTTGGGTAGCTGAAGTCACCCAATATGATGGTGTTTGGAGATACATTTATACCCTCCAGTGTCTTTAGGAAGGCTGTGTGGGGTTCCTGAGTTTGAGAGGGTGGCCTTTAGCATGCTACAATTTGTAGAGCAGTTTTGCCTATGGTTAGTTGCACCTGGATGGTTTCCGAAGCTTAGTGTGTTGCCACTAACCTGGAGGTGTGGGTATCCTTTATGAATATGGATACACCCCCTCCTTTTGTGGTGTGGTCCAGGTTTTGGAGCCGGAACGTATGATATGAGGTAAAACCTAATAGTGCCGGGGTGCTCTCAGGAGCCTTGAACCAGGTTTCAGTTACAGCACAGACATCGATGTTCTCCATACTGAGAAGGGCCTCGAAAAGGCAGTATTTTGAGATTTAGACTTCTGGCATTGAGCAGCATTACCCTCAGTTTCTTCCCATTTTTGTTTTCTAGGGTGGTAGGTTTAGAATTTGAGCCTTGCCTAAAAAAGGCACTATGGGGGTGGCAAGAGCCTTAGCCAATATCCGGAATCCCAGGGGTGACAGGTGCAAGCCGTCCCTTAAGCAGCGTGGCTTGTCAAGCATGTCATCCCAGGCAGACAGACACTGGATCCCCTTTGAATGACACCAGACATTAAGCCAATTGTTAAAGCTGATCATCTTGTCTCTATATTGTGGCATCATTCTTGGTGAAGAAAGGATACTGCTCAGGGTCAGGGTCATACCTGCCTGGGCTACATAATCAGAGAGCTCCTCTATGTTTCTTTTCATGTAGCCCAGGGAGGTACGTCTCACTGTTAGAAGAAGCAGTCAGGAAGATATCTGGCTGACATACTCACATAAACCAGTAAAATCACTTTCTAACTTTAAAGAATATTTTACTCCTCAAATTTTCTTTGTTGTACTAGACATACATTAGTAAAAATATTCTTTGTTGGAGCTTTTCTCCTGGGTCCTCCACTGAAAATGGATACTGTTGTCCAGTTGGACCATCCTGGTAAACAAATGTTAAATAACTAAATAGGCCTTGCAGTATATATAAGTAATACAGAACAATACAGGAGAAAAACATGTAATACTGGCAAGTCTTTGTTAAAATCAGTGGGGAGTTGACCACCATGTTTTCTAACACTTGATATGCCAGTTTAGCATATGACAACTCCCATCATTATGCAATAGTGCCAAGCTTGTAGTCTGCAAAATACATTAAAATGCCTTTTATCTGAAAGGTAAGATACACCATAAGCTGTGATTTAGTCTATGCTGTTATCCCATAAGCATTGCAAATCATACATGAAAGCACTGCAAAATTGAAAACAAAGATCGCTCTTTTATAATAACAGAACCATCTCTTAGTCATAAAAAATTATAGTACTTATCTAATTTGTAGTCATTTTTATAATCATTTTCTCACTTCAATGAGCTGACATTAAATTGGTATTGCAGTTATGAAAATCAGTCATATGCATGTATACATGGATTACTTTCCAGACATGTACTTTTTTGTATGCCTATAGACACATAGAATGCATCTTTGTTGAACAAGCAGCCCCATACAAATTGTATAAAAAAACATGAGTATATAGGCTTTGATTACATTGTAATTTGGCTTCTTTGCTATGGAATTCTACTCGACTCTAACCCTATTGTTACTGTAAAAATATGCAATTATTTTGTCAAATGGATTCCTTACACAGATTTTACATTGTACAAATAAGAATGAAGTTTGAACTCAAAAGTATTTTATCTGATAAAATTTAACACAGAACTCTACAATTATGACAAGTCACTCTTTAGAAAAAATAGAATCGTACATAAAAAGTTCCAAAATGGGAGATTCCTTCTTATTACTTTGTTTATTAGGTAAGGCCACTAGATAGAAACAAACCTTTTTCCTAGTTTGACAAGGAACACTGGTTAATTATTTACCTTATTCAGGGTCAATCTACATGCACATGGTGACTGATGCAATCAGAGCCATGACTTCACAATAAAGTGCATTAGCAATTCCTAGCCCCACCCTTCTGTGGTAGTATATGTAAAAAGAGACCACTATTAAAGAATGTGCTAAATGGGGCAATTGTTCTACAAAATACCTACCATGGTATGGTAAAAAGTACTGCATTTAAAAGAAAATAAAAATAGGCTTAATCAAATTTATAACTATATCATGAGATAGTTGAAAAAGCTGACTACTTGTGATCCAAAGGAAATGAGTGTGAGAGCCATAGTTAATTTTAGTAAGACTGAGTTTCAAGTATTTATGTAGGTTGAGATAGTGCTGTTGATTCATAAAGAACTTCCCTAAGCAACACATCCAATTTAGCATTGTCTTATGCATCATGCACTCCAGGTGTGTTTAGTCAGTTAGTGACAGAAGCAATGTGCTTTTGGCAAGGATAAAATACAAAGTTCATTGAACATGTGAGATGCTGTAATGGCAGAGGGCCTGTATACTGAAAGGCATAATAATGCGGCAAGACTGTTGCATTGTGGATTGTGCAAATATTACAATACTGAAGTACCTGAGAAGCAATGGAAACATGATCCACAAAACATTATAGAGAATGATGAAGATTATATCACATGGGATCACCCACTACCAACAGTTCATAAAAATAGATGAGAGAAAAGCAGATATGGTGGCCCCTGAAAAGAAGGCAAAAGTAGCAACAATCACTGAAATTTCTATACCTAGTGATTATAGTGTCTTATGTACAGTGAGACACAAAGTCATAAAATACCAGGATCTGAAGGTAGAAATGAGGGCAATGTGGAAGAAGGATACTCAGACAGTTCCAACATAGTAGGAAAAAAAAACAATAACAATAAAACAATAAAAACAATATTTTTAATAATTATCTATATTTATTATGCTCAACATTTACATCATCCTAACATTTAAAACCTTATGCATATTCTAACACTATATAAAAAAATATAAGTGCAAGCATCACATCTAACAATCTTCAAATATAGGAAACATGCATAACAGGGGATAATTAAACATATGAATCTATTATAACCCTGAATTATATATGCAAACATAAATTAAAAAAACAGCAGATTAATTTGACAATATTTTCTATTATTCTAATTTTAAAACCAATGTCTTCTTTTTTATCTAGTAAGCGATATGATCAGGTAAAATTAGTTTCCTCTTCTGGTGAACTGCTCCAACAAAAGCAGACCACCCAACCCCAGTGATCATCATTGCTTTGTGTTTTTCTTCCTCTTCATATAACTAACAACATTGCTTGGATAATGTCTGAACAGAGAGGTTTGATATACCACTTAGTCCAGAACTTGTTTTTTGCCTTATCTTGAGCCCTGCTATCTACTAGCGATTAACATCCTGCAGCCCACCCTTCTACTTTTCCCTATAGAGTGAGAGGTGCTACATTTATTCTTTCTGTGCAAAAGCCAATCACAGGGCCTGACCCATGCATACATCTGAGCTTTGCTTTTCTGCTGAGTAGCTAGCTGTACCACACTAGTCCTGTGCTTCATCGCCTAACTCTCAGTTCCATGATTAATGTAACCCTTCAAGGCTAGTATGACATCCAGTTAATATCCCACTGAACTGTCACCAGTAATGTGATGTCCCCTACTAACCTGGGTCAGTAACTAAGGAACTTCAATCCTCACTGCTGACTCCAATGTGAGACTGTCACTTAAACAAGAGCAATATTTCACAATTTCCCCTAGGAGCACAACAGTAACATGATATATAGCTTGGGACTGGACTGTATACTTCTGTCCACCCCTAATGTAATTCCTTATTACACACTCCAGAGCAATGTGTCCCAGTTTAAGACCTCTGATACACTCGCACTTAAATAAATTGAATCTCATACATCCAAACACTACTGGGAAAGCCTGACACAAATTTTCAGTTATGTCCCTTCCCCCAAATAATGTGGTAAAACTCTGACACCTACCAGAGCATCTACATACAGTTTCAAAGGGGTGTCCAGTTATTAAAATTAGGTATTAAAACAAATTGTAGAAAATGACCTAAAGGAGCCAGACTTTCAGAGTGGCCTGAAAATTATCAAAGCAGGTATAAGCACTCTCAGATCCCTAAAGAATATATTGATTGAGCAGCCACAATATAAGATAATAACAATATTTAATAATGAACAAACTGATTAAAAATGATTAACAGTAGTTTCAATAAACAAACAGAATTCAATCACCAGGAAAATTAAATTAATACCAAAGGATAGAAATCTAACATTTAGAAAAACTCTTTACTAATTTAGCTATAATTTCATATCTAACTGAAGAACACCATCCCTGATATAAACTAAATATCACAATAGAGCAAAGGAAGACTTACAGCTCTTGGTGAGTCCTTGGGTATCCACTGCTCAGTACAACCGAACTAAACAACTACCGTGAACTCAACTGCTACTCAGCTGTCTTCAGCAGGGTCTTTTATAAACTAGGTTAACTGTCTCAACTATTCAGTTCTTATTTTCATTTCACTTTTTGATAATCAACAAACAGCTGTTTATTAAGTTTCAAACTGAAGTAAAAGCCATCAAAGTTCAACAGCTTAAAAGCCCCAGTCTGTTCGGAACAACAAGAAGCAAATCTCCAAAAAATGCTGTGTAATGGAAAAACTTTTTAATAAAAAATTATTTAAAATAAGATAAGCGTTTTCATTTTGTTTCACATCAAAACTTCATCAGATAAATCCAAGGAAGTAGGGCCAAACATTTATGTGAGACATCACTCCTTAGCAGCCAATCAAAGTGTTAAAATTGAGTAAACAGTATTTTCTGGAGATTTGCATCTTGCTGTTCTGAACAGACCAGGCTTTGTAAGCTGTTGAATGTTTGTGGCTTTTACTTCAGTTTGTAGTTTTGTTGCTTTTTCAGCTTGTGAACTTTGTTTATTAAAGTTCCTTCCTCTCTTTCAGTCCCTCACAGTAAACACAGAGCAACTGGAAACATTCTGATGGTATCATCTGCAGATTAGCTGACTCTGAGATAGTCAGCATTTAGAATCACCTTCACAAACATGCACAGTTAGGCATGTAACAGAACACTGTTCAACTTTTAAAAAACCTCCTGTACAAACGGAGTATTAATCAACATACAAGAAATTATTTACAATATCATAGCTAGTCATGCTGGCATATACTACACAAGTCAGTCAGAAATTAAGTACAAAACTTCAGCTAGACATGCTAGCACAGATGACAGTGTGTAATTTCTTCACAGCTGGTTTGCTTCTTTGAAACCAGTGCCCTCTGTAATCTTTGATCTCTTTTGGGAATTCTGCTGTGGAAATAAACTCCCATATATGCATCAGCCCTCTCCCCCTGACAAAGAAAGGCAAGATGGATAAATTCCAATATTCCTCCCTTCTCCCATGCAGTTCTAGCCAGCACCCAAGCTAATATTTAAACAGTAATCACTGAGGTTGTAGTCAGGGCTTTATTCTTCTAACTCAGTGAAGCAGGTGTGTCCAGAACTTAGTGAGCATGTCTTGGTAAAGCTCTAAGCCAGTCCATTCACAATTGTGAATGCATAAAAAAATGAAAACTGCTCAGTACAAATCTTTTTACCACTGCAGTGAAAGTCAGAGTACAACTTATATTACCTGTACCATCATTCTCCCAACATTCTTTCATTAACTCTTCCAGCATTCTTTAATTCTGAGAAATGAGACTTTTGGATTAATGTGTTTTCAGTAAAGACATGATCAACATCTCAAATCCACCTTACCATGTAAATGTTTTTACTCAGCAGCCAAATTCGCCACTGGAATTGCTCCTTTTTATACCATGTTACAAATTATACCAGAATTGCTAAGCTTTCCCCACAACTGTTATCTGTCAACACAATGGTTAATCAGGATGCTTTCATGAGCCTTAAAGACATTTTTTTGGAATATACATTCACTCACACCACATGTACAACTGTGGGAAACTGAGAAATGCCAATTCACCTATTGTACGTGTATTAGAGGAAGGTAAAAACTGGAAAACCCAAAATAAATCAATATGAAGACAGGGTGGACAGGCACACCCAGCATATGGCATGGAGTTAAGTGTTGCATAGAAGGGCATGTTACACACGTATTATGTATTTTATTACATTTCAGTAGATGATGAGTATATGGCAGATATTTCTGTGGCACTGGAAAGTAACACCATGGGATCGTCAGGTGTTATATAGTCATGGTTACTGCCTGGCAGAAAATAGAAAAAACTTTAAAAGAACATATTTTTGGTAATTTATATTTAGAAAGTTAATAATGGTGAATTCTGATAAAGTCCTAACATCAACAGGATGAAAGTGTTTAATTCTGTGGCTATTTTCAATAAATTATTGTAATTTTACATGCAAAAAGTTGACTGCAAGCAGTATTTCTTGTTTTACTAGTTTTTTTTATATCACTGTTTATCACTGTATTTTTGGAGTTATATTTAGAAAGTTACACAATTCACTAGGCAATTTGAAAACTCAAGTGCAAGAGGTTAGTTTGTATGACAAGATGTAAAATAGGTTTTAACATGATAAAACAGAAAGAATGGTGACAAAACAGAACAGTAAGTTGACAGCTGGAAAAGGACAAAGAAAAACTAGTGACTGTGAAGGCCAGAAAAAAAAAGATAGAAACTATACATGAAAAGAAAACAGTGTCAGTAGAGAATTCATGGTATAATTTGTGAGTGCACATTTTTGAAATAGTAATAAAATGTTGGCCAGGGAGTATTTGTGGTTTTTGATGACTATTTATTGTTGATCTAATATTCCTAAATTCATAGAGAAGTATTTATTAATGATTTCAGCATTCTTAGATTATATAGCATGATCAAGGTATTATATGGCAATAGCATGATATGGTATTGTGAGACTAAGTATAAGAGGATATCCTGGACAGGTTTAAGAGGGATGTATTAAGACTGTCTGTTCTGCCTGATTGAAATTTTCATAAAACTGCAAAAGACAAGTTGCTGTGGTCAACACACATCCTGAAACAAGACAAAAATGAGCTACAAAATATGTCATTTGCCAATGCATGCATATCATAAACAGTATATATAATTTGATGTTAGATCTGTGTATTACACTCTGTAAAAAAATTTCTTTTGGTTGAAATACTATATATTTGTTTATTCTGACCACTGACATTTTTTAAGATAAACAGCCTTTCATTGTTTGAAATTGAAGAACATAAGCTATTGTTTATATTCAACCAGTAACTAAAATGAAAAGATAAATAAGATGCAAATGCAAAGTGAAATATAATATGGATGAGTTGACATGGGATGTTCTTCTGAAACAACTTGGAAGATAAAAGCATAAAGGTATAAAGGTTTGAATATCAAGTTCCCAAGCTAGTGATCATATGTACACTGCACTGATATAATCCATTGTCTGTATTTCATATTATCCTCGAAATCATGCAAAAATTTCTCAAAACTAGACAGAGACAAAATTGCTTCAGTGAGAGTAGCAGTTTATTTCTTAACCAAAACAAAATCCAAACAGATACTATGCAGAAACCAGTCTCACCATTTCCTCTTCATTTTTTTAGTCTTTAGCATCAATATAACCTTCCTGGTATTAGTTTATGCATTACATATTTGGGGTATGGCACATCAAGAAGGACCACATCTGAGAGTGTGATGAAGATCACGTGCAAGTTGCCCCTTAAGCTCGTCACAGAGTTGAGCAGAGTTGGAGCTTATTTCCACTGTTATTTGTTAGTTTTATATATATCCATTTTCAAAAAAAACCTAATAATTCACACTTGATCGATTAAATGGGTTTGAAAATGTATAATCTATAACCTACATCATGGCTGTGCAGCCTCTGAGTTTGGTAAAATAGGGTGCATGGAAGAAGTTCCCTTGCATGGACGATGGCGAATGTGGGTGATATGCCTAACAATAAAATATTTGTGTACTTTTGACAGAAAATAGCCACTTGTAGTGATTTACTAGAAATATCAATAAGATTTATTCAAGAGAAAACAGTTTCATTTAAAAATACAGAATTTCTTCTTTTTTTTTTGTTATTTTTTTAAACCCCTATTCAGCTCCTCATTATTAATTCCAAAGAGGAGTGAGAGCCACCACCTTCCCATCCATTCCCTGATAAGGTGAGTACTGATTGCAGGGTCATCTTACAGTCCAACATCAGGGTCTCATCCCTCCATCCCCAGGAGCTCCTAATTTATTTATTTATTGACATTTGTTTACTGGGTAGTCCACTGGGCCACGGAGAGCCCATTTTCAGTGACAGCCTGGGGAGAAAAGCTCCAGTGTTAAAACAAAAAAAGTCTAACAATCTAACAATATAAAATACAGATTTACAAAGCATAATATAAACAGCAAAAAGCAAAGAAACATAGTATGTATACAAATTTTCAAAGACTAATGGCATAATCGACAAAAAAATAGAAGAAATCCAAAGTAACCATAGGCGCAGGTTAAGAATTTGTAAAAATACCCCAGAGTCAGAAAGACAAATGGTACAAATATTTGTACCGTTAGTAAACAAATTGTGGGAAATAGAAATACGAGCAGAGGGAATACAGATTTTCAGAGGCAGATTAAAGTATTCTAGTTCCCCTCAGCAGCTTCTGAGGGACACTAGCACTGCACATACTAGCACCATGAAGGACATAAATAACATGCCCTGTGCAGTCCAGCTCAAAACCCTATCCTGGTATTCTGTCTCTTGCAGGCTGTTTAGGGAGAACTATGCCTGGCAAACAATCAATCTTTGGACTCCACATTGATGAACCTCCTTCATATCTGCAAACCAAAGAGTACCACAATTTCTGGCATACAAGGCCATTTCAAACCCAGTCTTGATGGAGTTGCTGCATATCCGTAAGACAAACTCCACTCGCGCAACCTGCATGCAAGGCGTTAACCTGTGATATTACTAGAACTTGTTGGTGGGATAGATTTATGTCCCAAAGACTCCCCCATCTGTGGAATAGACTCTCCATGTCAAGCAGAGTACCACTCTACCCTCTTTAAGAGGAACCTGGATGACTGAATGGGAAACAGAAAATATACCCCTGGGATCCCATCTGTGTCCCTGCTGGACAGGAGAAACAGGTGCTGACTTTGAGGGAACATGAGTAAAATTCTTGGCTAGGCTTATAAGGCCCTCTAGGCCAATAGTCTAGTATCATCCTATGAACCTATGAACCTATTACCCATTCTAAAGACTTAATCCCTGCCTTTCATATAAATGGGACCTGCTGAAGAGACAGGTATGTATCCCAGAGACTATGTCTTTCTTGGAACAGGCTGCCTGTCCATGCGAAGCAGAGTTCCTCTTAAACCAAATTCAAGTGTGACTTGGATAACTGAATGGGGAACCAGAAATTCACTCCTGGTTTGACACCTATGTCTATAATAAACACTGGCAGCTCATAAATAATTCATCTCTTTTGTCCCTGCCTGTTAAAGTTTAATTTCCAAGCCCCTGATTACACTACAGAGGGTACCAGAAAAAGTCAGAAATTTGGAATAGATGGCTAGGCTTAAAAAGGCAACAGTGGTCATTACCTTAGTCCACACCTATGAACCTATAAGCTGCTAGTGCTAGAGGAAGCAAACTTCCCTTCATGACTGTCCCCTGACATAAGCAGCTATACCATATCATTACATCTCCCTGACCTGTAACCCTAGGCTATACTTTCCTCCTCCCAGTGATGGACAAGCCATATACTTCTCACTCCCATTCTCTCATCCCATCCCCCACCGACCCAGGTCCTGTACCCAGTAGTTAAACATGGAAAAATACAGAATTTCTTCTGACTTGAACAAAAGTGCTTACCCTTAAATAAAACTGGTTGATATTCCTGGTAAACATTCACTGGTAGTTATTTATTTTTCTGTCATTGTCTGAAGGTTTAACAATACAAATATATGTTTCACTGTACATAATTTAAGCCTTTCCATAGAGTAAGTTCAAATAATTAGATAGTAATGAAAAAAGGCAAGTTATGTGTATTACAACCCTTAATTTCTCTGATTAGCTTCAGTTTTGTAGTCTTTGTGAGGAAACCATAGAACTTTGTGTAGATGCACAAGTTGTTTCATTAGTTAAAAACAAAATGTTGTCTTGAGCTGTCCAGGAGGAGATGTAGCCCTTCTACTGCAAAGCATCTTCTTCCTGGTTATCTTACACTGACTCTTCTGTCTAGGGCACTAAACTCTAGAATTTTGCCCACCGCATGTTGTGGAACAATATAAGATGACATTAGTATTGGTTAGCCTATGGTGGTTCAATTTGTGGGTAGTGAATTCAATGGAACCACCGTGTACAGCTGATCACACACAATATCTGCTGAGGGGGTAATGTAAATGAGAATAGCAGTAGGAGAGTATCAGGGAAGAAAGGATGGAGGGAAAAGCATGGAGAAATAACAGAGACTAAAGTGAAATTCAAGAGAGGTCCCACAGTATGATAGTCATGGAATAAAGTTTTATTTTCATTAAGACCAGATGCACAACATCTAGAAAAAAAGAAAACTGCTTTCTAGAAATCGATGAGTAAATAGTGTTATTTTCAGAGTTGGAAAAGATATAGGCTATCCTAGCCATCTTTATAACCCTCTTATTGACATTAAGAGGTGTGTTTTAATCTTAAATTTGTATACTTTTTCTGTCCCTGTACCTGTGCACTGTATAACATTACCTCGACGACTCCCACTTTCTCTTCATCACTAAGTGGGAGCCGTATGGGGCATAGCCATAATCAAGGCAGGCGCAAACGATTTTTCTATTCCTAGCACTAAAACCCTTCCTGACAACTGACATGTACACTTAGAAATGTTAAGGCTTACTATGACTTCCTTTTTCAGCATGTTCATTGCAGAAAGTATTGCATTGCATGGATGTAGTTTAACACAACCAACTGCATACCTCCAGCCAATATGATGCATGCTGTTTACTTTCTTTCCCAGTATGTGTCAGTATTCAAGTTGGCCAGTCCATTTTCATCCACCCAGAGTAAGCTTTCATTGGTTGCTCACTTTCCCTTGCTGGTTCTGCCAACATCATATTTGCCACTTGATTCTGGGTCATTAACTGTCTGTGGCATTTAGTCAGGTAGGTTTTAGTGTTTGGCTTATAGCAAACACAGGAAATACATTAGAACTCATAGTTCTACTTTCTGCATTCCAAGCTAAGAATATGACAGAGGGCCATGAGAGACATGGCATCTCTTCTACTTTCACTTCAGGAATGCACCTCCTTCCATAGTGACTGGAACATGGACTGGAAAAGGTCTGAAGAGAGACTACAAATGTCAAGATTATGCAAGGACAGACTGCAGTCATTTGATCCTCTTAAAAAAGACTACAAGAGCTTAGAATACAAAAAGGACAGATAATAAAGCCTAGTTGCTCTTTGCATACAATACAGTGGGGCAGTATAATTTAGGGTATCAAGAACAATGCCATGTGAGCTATGTAATTAGAAAGTCTCAATGGGATAAATGTATCAGAGGTGGATTAATGACTGGCATTAGGCCAGATGTGTGAAGTCTGAGATATTAGAAGAAGAACTGGCTTATGATAACGTATCACTGAATTATGTGTTCACAGGAAGAGAAATAGCAGGGGACATAATATAGTTTGTTTGAGATTTAAGGTTGGAGAATAAAGCAACTGTATGTATAAGAAAGGAAGATTGATAACAAAGTACACATGGAGAAGATTACTAATGAAATTGTTGATGAGTAGCTTGGATGTAGCATCTAAGCTGGCTGTTGGAAAGATGATCAGATGCAGATTTTATTACACATCAGACTACAAAGCCAACGAAAAAGATGCCACCAATCTTGTATTAAATAGTTTATTCACACTGATTTTATTACAGCCGGTTTTGGATTTCTTAACTATGTGGGTGGGCTGGCCAAGATGTCCATAAATAGCCATGACCCGTATCCTGTAGTACAGTTTAGTTTTGCAATAAATTGCTACAGCGGTTTATAATTTCTAAAAACATATAATGTGAAATGCATTGCACTTATATAGTTGCAGAGATACATATTTGCAGAGATTTACGAGACACAAATGCAGTTTAATTTAGTTGAATGCATAAAGATACTATAGGTAATACATACATGAACTAAACAGTATACATTTGCAAATTTTCTGATATGTGAAATGTAGGTGCAGTTTGACATATTTAATTTAATATATGTGCAGTTTACAGGATGTTCAAATACTCAGGTCAAGATGTAGAATATGCCAAGGAAAGATATATAAAGTTTTCATAATAAGTATAAACGAAACAGCTTGTTCCTCTAAGTGTACACAGTTCCACACCGACACAAACTGAGAATAAAACACTTATTTAATACAGGTAAAATTCAGTTGAGCGCTTTCATCTAAATTATATAGACTTCTTCAGAACAATTCTAAAACAATACCCCTCTGCTTAAATACTTTTTTTTAAAAAACAATCAAGTTACACGTCATTTCAGCAATTCATATTTAAAGTGCCAGTGTGCATGTTCAAATAAAACCATCCTTATTTTTACTTTAATCCATAAACATTAATAAACATTAATACGTTACTGCAATAAAATAGTTACTACTATTGGACCATTTTAGGGTTAATATTGGTAAAGCTTCTATCTTATATAAAAATAAACCATTGTGTACAGTTTAAAGTTCATTTATATACAGTTACAAATTCTACTTTCCTTCTTTAATTTACTAAATTCTCTAAGATGGGTTTAATGGATATATGATCATTGAGTCCAGGGGGGGTAGAGGCATTTAATCTGATTTGCCATATGGCCTCAAGTTCAGCAAGTTTCTTTTTAATGCATCCACCCCTTGGATTCTCCTTGGCCATATCTAATATACCAAAATAAAACTCATTACAACCATTGGCCTGGGCAATGTGTCTCCATAATGCATTCTTAGTATCTTGCTTTTTGATATTGTAATAATGATCATAAATCCTTTGTCGAAGACACCTGTCGGTCTTCCCTATGTAATAACAGGAACACTTAGGTACAATGGGCAAGGTATACTATATGTTTTGTCCTACAATTACCTTTTTTAAAAATAATTTTTGTATGATTTGAGTCATCCAACATAATACTATTCTTCTTTGTGATGTACCTGCATTGATTACAGGTACCACAACTGGATGTTCCCCCTGTAATACCTACTTCCCCATCATTTCCTTTTTTCTTTTCTATCTCATTTTTCATATTAGTCCCATTCCTGGCCACAAACTTGGGTGCTTTACCTACTATATCTACTATTTTTCTATCAGTCTTGAATATACTCCAATTATTGGAAATAATATTCTTTACCTCTCTATTCCATGGAGTGTATCGTACTATACAGGCTCTGTTATATTCTACACTTTCTTCTTCAGTAACCTTTTCTTTTTTGTTATTTTGCTCTCTGAGGGGTCCTGCACCTAAAAGAGGGGTATATTTTTTACCCCATTCTTTCCTTACGTATTCAGTTACATCCAATACTAACCACCTAGGATAACCTCTCTGAAGGAACATATCGGCTAATTTCCTCAGTTCTAATAAAAAATCAGCATACTCTGAGGTCATCCTGGCTGCTCTAATACATTGACCCCTAATAATGCTTCTTTTTTGACTGGAAGGATGACAGCTCGAATAATGTAGGTAGCTGTTGCTGAATGTTTCCTTCCTATGTATATTTGTTTTTATCCTATTGTTTTCTACTTCAATCTGGGTATCCAAGTATGCTATTTTGTTTTTGTCAGCATTAAAAGTGAATTTAAGCCAGCTGCATCTTGTATTTAAATATTCCTTGAAATTTTCAAGTTCCATGAGGGTACCCTTCCATATCAGAAACACATCGTTCAGGAACCGATAATAACATGCCATGTATTTATACCAATTAGTATTTAATATAAATTCTTCCTCCCAGTCATATAAATAGAGGTTCGCATAAATAGGGGCGCATGCCGCCCCCATTGCTGTACCCCTACTTTGTAGGTAATACTCCCCTTCAAATAAAATGAAGTTGTATTTTAAGACTATTTCCATAAATTCTACAATTAACAATTTCTTGTCATTAGTTAGGTGACTGGCATTTGACAACTGGGATTCTAATCTAGATAGTCCATCATCATGGGGTATACTGGAAAATAGGTCTACCACATCAATGGTGACCAAAATACATCCTGGTGTTATCATTTCCTTTTTAAGTCTGCCTAAGAAATCCCATGAGTCTATAATGATGTGTTCTATGGACTTGTATATGGGTTTTAACCAGACATCCACCACCTTTCCAAAATTAAAGGTTTTAGACATGCTTCCCGATATTATGGGTCAAAAGGGGGGATCCAATAAGTTTTTGTGAAGCTTAGGTATACCTATAATCGTGCTGATAATAGGTTTCTCAATCTTCAAATAATTGTATAGATCGACACTAATCCTTTCTTCAATTAATAGGTCTTCCAAATACAAGTTAATTTTATTATAACCTATATTAACTTCATTCTTAGAAGATGTACGGTAGTTACCCGAGTTAAGAAGAATATCATTAATCTTATTTTTATAATCCTCTTGTTTAAATATAACTACCCCACCCCCCTTATCGGGCTTCATTATTCTAATCCATTTGTTATTTTGCAATTCTTTCAAGGTGTCAGCTTCCTTTTTATTGATATTATAATTAATTTTGTCACTATTCGCTTTGTCCTTAAGAACATAAAGGTCGTCCACTACTATCTTTTCAAACATGGCTAATGTGTTATTTAATAAGGGGGTGTAAACACTCCTTTTCTTAAATTCACTTTTTGCTGCATTAATATCTTTGGTATTAGTATTATTATTGTATAAAACTGCTAAATTTAACTTCCGTATGTATTTTTTTACATCAATAATTGCATCCTCCACATTAAATTTCCTTACAGGCACAAATTTCATCCCTTTGCTAAATAAAGTAAAATGTTCTTTACTTAATTGCAAATCAGTATAGTTGTGAATGTGGAATTGTTTGTAACTACTAGTAATCGTATTAACCTTCTCTATCTCTTCCTCTTCCACCCTGGGTGGTGTTGTTGCATATGCTCTTCCCCATTTTCCCTTTGGTGGTAGTGTGTTTGTTTTTGCTTTGTCTTTACTTCCTCCCATTCGCCCTCTTTTTCTAAAAAAACATCATTGTTACTTGGATGTGGCCTATTGAACCTCTGCCTATGGGTATTGGTATTCCAATTCCTTTTCGTTCCATCATTATATATCCATTTTTTCCATTTCCCCTGGTTTCCCATCTGTATGCTGTACCCTTGGCATATTGCTCCAAGTCCCTATTAAATTTCTTACATTTTCTATCAAATATTTTATCCACTTGATTCTGCACCCATATATATTGTGTGTCCATGCTGTATTCATATTCATCATACATTAAATAATTTACTATTTTGTCATTTAATTCCTCTAATTCATTCAATAATACACATATTTTTTTATCATTACAACTAATAATAAACCGCATAAATGAAAAACCAAATTCATCAAATAATTTTGTACATTGCATAGTAGTTTCATCGTCCAATTCAATCCCCATAGGGTATTTGAAAAATCTTAACCCCATAGGAACAATATTAGTGTCTACACATTTTTTCAAATAACCATTCTCTACTTGCAAACTTTTACAAAGTTTCAGTTTTTTTCCAAACCTATGAATTAAGTCCTTCAATGTATTGCTGTCATCTTGCGACTCATTTTTGTCCATTTTATCAATATTTTTGTCATTATTCGTACATTTATGGTCAAAGTCATAGTTGTTAGCTACAAACTTGTTGAAATTAAACTTATTGCAGCCAGCATTAATACAGATGGCATCGGTATTACAATCCGTATCAACAGTACCTGGGTGTTTGGTGTTTTGCACCATAGTGTATGTCCTTTTGGGCGGAATCCTTTTCGGCTTAGCCCCCGAGATAACATATTCAGCCTCCGATCCTATTTCTCTTCCTCCGATGGTCCGGTCCATCCGACCCACTGCTCGAGAGTAGGACCCATGAGAGTTACTGCTCCTTATTTCACCGCTACCTCATGGCTCACCTTGTCCGTTAGGGATCCCATCATCATTGTCACGCATGCTGGTGGAGCGTGATGACATCACTGGAATACTTCCTTTAACGGTTTGCCCTGGCTGACTCATAAGCTCGATAAGCCTCGTTAGTTCCCCTCTGATAATAGTCATCTCAGACTGTAAACTTTTAATTTCGTCCCTCCGGGGCGAAAAAATGGACGGTAACTCGTCAAGTGAATCCATCCTGTGTTTCCGACCACAAATAACTCACAAACTGTAAGGAACACGTCAACAATAAGTATAAACGAAACAGCTTGTTCCTCTAAGCGTACACAGTTCCACACCGACACAAACTGAGAATAAAACACTTATTTAATACAGGTAAAATTCAGTTGAGCGCTTTCATCTAAATTATATAGACTTCTTCAGAACAATTCTAAAACAATACCCCTCTGCTTAAATACTTTTTTTTAAAATAACACATTAGCCATGTTTGAAAAGATAGTAGTGGACGACCTTTATGTTCTTAAGGACAAAGCGAATAGTGACAAAATTAATTATAATATCAATAAAAAGGAAGCTGACACCTTGAAAGAATTGCAAAATAACAAATGGATTAGAATAATGAAGCCCGATAAGGGGGGTGGGGTAGTTATATTTAAACAAGAGGATTATAAAAATAAGATTAATGATATTCTTCTTAACTCGGGTAACTACCGTACATCTTCTAAGAATGAAGTTAATATAGGTTATAATAAAATTAACTTGTATTTGGAAGACCTATTAATCGAAGAAAGGATTAGTGTCGATCTATACAATTATTTGAAGATTGAGAAACCTATTATCAGCACGATTATAGGTATACCTAAGCTTCATAAAAACTTATTGGATCCCCCCTTTCGACCCATAATATCGGGAAGCATGTCTAAAACCTTTAATTTTGGAAAGGTGGTGGATGTCTGGTTAAAACCCATATACAAGTCCATAGAACACATCATTATAGACTCATGGGATTTCTTAGGCAGACTTAAAAAGGAAATGATAACACCAGGATGTATTTTGGTCACCATTGATGTGGTAGACCTATTTTCCAGTATACCCCATGATGATGGACTATCTAGATTAGAATCCCAGTTGTCAAAGGCCAGTCACCTAACTAATGACAAGAAATTGTTAATTGTAGAATTTATGGAAATAGTCTTAAAATACAACTTCAATTTATTTGAAGGGGAGTATTACCTACAAAGTAGGGGTACAGCAATGGGGGCGGCATGCGCCCTGATTTATGCGAACCTCTATTTATATGACTGGGAGGAAGAATTTATATTAAATACCAACTGGTATAAACATATGGCATGTTATTATCGGTTCCTGGACGATGTGTTTCTGATATGGATGGGTACCCCTATGGAACTTGAAAATTTTAAGGAATACTTAAATACAAGATGCAGTTGGCTTAAATTCACATTTAACGCTGACAAAAATAAAATAGCATACTTGGATACCCAGATAGAAGTAGTAAACAATAAGATAAAAACGAATATACATAGGAAGGAAACATTCAGCAACAGCTACCTACATTATTCGAGCTGTCATCCCTCTAGTCAAAAAAGAAGCATTATTAGGGGTCAATGTATAAGAGCAGCCAGGATGACCTCAGAGTATGCTGATTTTTTATTAGAACTGAGGAAATTAGCCGATATGTTCCTTCAGAGAGGTTATCCTAGGTGGTTAGTATTGGATGTAACTGAATACGTAAGGAAAGAATGGGGTAAAAAATATACCCCTCTTTTAGGTGCAGGACCCCTCAGAGAGCAAAATAACAAAAAAGAAAAGGTTACTGAAGAAGAAAGTGTAGAATATAACAGAGCCTGTATAGTACAATACACTCCATGGAATAGAGAGGTAAAGAATATTATTTCCAATAATTGGAGTATATTCAAGACTGATAGAAAAATAGTAGATATAGTAGGTAAAGCACCCAAGTTTGTGGCCAGGAATGGGACTAATATGAAAAATGAGATAGAAAAGAAAAAAGGAAATGATGGGGAAGTAGGTATTACAGGGGGAACATCCAGTTGTGGTACCTGTAATCAATGCAGGTACATCACAAAGAAGAATAGTATTATGTTGGATGACTCAAATCATACAAAAATTATTTTTAAAAAAGGTAATTGTAGGACAAAACATATAGTATACCTTGCCCATTGTACGAAGTGTTCCTGTTATTACATAGGGAAGACCGACAGGTGTCTTCGACAAAGGATTTATGATCATTATTACAATATCAAAAAGCAAGATACTAAGAATGCATTATGGAGACACATTGCCCAGGCCAATGGTTGTAATGAGTTTTATTTTGGTATATTAGATATGGCCAAGGAGAATCCAAGGGGTGGATGCATTAAAAAGAAACTTGCTGAACTTGAGGCCAGATGGCAAATCAGATTAAATGCCTCTACCCCCCCTGGACTCAATGATCATATATCCATTAAACCCATCTTAGAGAATTTAGTAAATTAAAGAAGGAAAGTGAAATTTGTAACTGTATATAAATGAACTTTAAACTGTACACAATGGTTTATTTTTATCTAAGATAGAAGCTTTACCAATATTAACCCTAAAATGGTCCAATAGTAATAACTATTTTATTGCAGTAACGTATTAATGTTTATTAATGTTTATGGATTAAAGTAAAAATAAGGATGGTTTTATTTGAACATGCACACTGGCACTTTAAATATGAATTGCTGAAATGACGTGTAACTTGACTGTTTTTTAAAAAAAAGTATTTAAGCAGAGGGGTATTGTTTTAGAATTGTTCTGAAGAAGTCTATATAATTTAGATGAAAGCGCTCAACTGAATTTTACCTGTATTAAATAAGTGTTTTATTCTCAGTTTGTGTCGGTGTGGAACTGTGTACGCTTAGAGGAACAAGCTGTTTCGTTTATACTTATTGTCGACGTGTTCCTTACAGTTTGAAAGTTTTCATAATGTAATAGAAAGAGAACATTAGAAGTGGAAATGATTGGTAGATAATTAGGAATAAATTACAATTTACAGTTAGATAGCAGTTTTGTGTTTATGAATAACCCAATGGTATCTACTAGCATGATTCTTCTTAGAAACATAGTAGATAAGAATGATGGTGATGATGTTTCTATCAAAGAGTTATACAGACAGTGAGACAGAGAGAGAGAGAGAGAGAGAGAGAGAGAGATGAGACATTTCAATATTCACCACAGATGGCATTACTGAAATACATGCCATGCGGGAACTTCTGATAATTCAAAACACAACTTAGAGTCATTTGAGGGTTTGCTAAGGAAGGAATGAGTGGGTCATGCTTGAGCAAAATATCTCTTAATTGCATCAAGATAACTGTAATTGTGAGATAAGCTGTGATATGGCAGAACACCATGGAATGGGCATTGGAAGTATAATGAATAATCGGATGTGGTGTGATAGGGTGAACCAGTATTAGAGTAACAGAGACAGATGAGGGCCACGTGGATTGAAAGTGAGATGAATTATAAAGAAAGAAAGAAAAAGCTAATGGAAGAACATGGACAGAGAGGATTGGAGCATAAAAACAATGTACAATGAAAGCTGCTGGTCTGGGAATGTAGATGGAACACAAGGAATGAAAAACTGAATAAAAAGGATCATGGCTGCATCAGGAATAGGAACTGCAGCATTGAAGAGATGGTATAAGGAGGAAACAGGCTTACAGGCTACTATGGAAGATGGACAGAAAGAATACTTTGGCACAGATCATGGAAAGCTGCTGGGACTAGGAAAATCCCAAGTCTACAGAATAAGGCAGATGGTTTATCTTTATGATGGTTGTAGCTATAACCTGCCAGCTAATCCTTCCCTCTCCTTACCCCTTCACTATCTAGTGATACCCATGACTTTTGGAAATACTTATTTCTCTTATTTTACAGCTCAATGAACCCATTCCTTGTGCTACCACCCTGTTAATAAAATAATGGCTTGCCATGCATAAGCTGATACTTTATTCATCTATCTATCTATCTATCTATCTATCTATCTATCTATCTATTTATCTTTATTGCATTCACTTGTCAACCAGCAAAACCCACTACTTCTTTTCAGTTTATTCAACACTCTTCTTAATGACTTTCTGGATTCTAGTCACATCCCACATTCCCTTGTGAACCACTAGAATATATTCATTTGAAAAACTGATTGTCAGTCACAGATAACACTGAAATAAGTATTATTACAAGGGTACAACTCATCCTATATCTACCAATTCCAGGAAGCAATCCCCTAACCTCCAAATTTATATATACAGGTTTATACTAAGCTAACTGCCCTCATGGGCCATTTTAAGCCTAGATAGTTACTCCATAGGTTAGTACTAGGCAAACTGCCATTGCGAGCCATGTTAAGCTTAGCCAGTTATCTTCTGTGAGACTCAAACCCTGTACCTTGTGTTTGTAAGGCAAGCACCCTAACCATTAGGCCACATTCCATGTGAGAACTGAATCCTGCTCCTTGTATCTGTAAGGTAAACACCTTAACCATTATGTCAACCTCCCACCATAGTCTTAGAGCTTATTTCCCTGCCTGTCTGTGGGTGTGATGGACTGATCACCTGAGAGCATAGGACTATCTTTTAGACCCATAGACAGGACCTTGTCCATTTTCTAGTGTCACAGTAAATGTAGGATCAATTAGAAGACTGCTCCTTGTCTGGATTTTTCTCAACTGTTGAGCTCATGTAAGAAATCCTTTTGGGTTTTATTTCCTTCCTCTACTTTTTCAGTCAATGAATGAATAGTGTATTCTGCTGCTTTTTCTGCTCAGAAATTTTGTATATGCTTCTGTTTTATAAAAAGCTCCATTTGGAAGCACTGACAGGAAAACTTGCTGATTTTGCATTTTTTTCCTTTGTGGTTATGATTATTAAAGGTGATTGAACAGGTTTACAGCATTTTAAATTATATTTCATTTAAATCACAATTTTGCCACCAATTTGTGTTTTAAACATTGCTGACAGGATTTTTTGTCAGTTTATGATTTATTTCTTGCATAATACTGTTGTAGGCTGTATCTATTCCTTTAGAATGAAACTATTATTTTTTTCAAAAAAACAGAAGATTTTTGCACATATATTTTGTACTTGGAACTGTGTTACTGATACTACTGTCACTATATTCATTGTAAGGTTCAGAGTAGTATCTCTACAGAAATATACTTCAGATTGCTATTTAGAGTGAGGATGTTGGACTTTATTTATTTTTTACTGGACTGACTATATTTTTGTCCCCTGACAAGAAGGATTCAGATACTGTGCCCCCTCCCCAACTATCTACCCCTTGTGCACCTACAGATCATAGAAATAAATCAAGAAATATGCATCAGCTTAAGGCTTGTGACTCTGCAGTAGCCTTAAGCAGGATATTGCACAACTCACATTCTTTTGCCTCAGAGCCCCCTGGTGTGGTGTTAGTACCACAGCTGTATATCACATGATGGTCAGACACATCTTCCAGAGCTATAACAGTTACTGGTTCAACTACAGAAGAACCAAACTCTTTAGGTGCAGGGGACATCAGGGGTGCAGAATCTGTTGTCAGTGTTGATATGTCTCCTCCTGGGGATTTTCCCACTTTTCATGCAAAAAGAGACAGAAGACCTACCACGTTGCAGGGCATAGTCTCTATGTTTACATCTGAGTTGGTGGCTATGATTAGATCCATTGTTCAGGCAGTTCATTATGGGGTGCAAAACAAGGTTGTGAGTAATGCCGGTACAACCAGTGGCCCTCCTGTACATTGTGGCATAGCCCTCTTGGCTCCCAACACAGATGATAGCTGGAAATGGGTCTAATACTCAAGAGACTTCCATTTCCAGGGCTAGCTGATTTGGCAGGTGAGTTGTTGCACACTCCTTAGCACATTCCTCCTCCATTCAATCCCACAGGGATACTGATTTCGAAAATTATTCAGAATCCTATGTTTCAGAAGAATCAGAGTCACATCAGTCAGCTGCCTCTTAGGGTGAACATCTGCAGAAGTCCAAACAGATGTTTTCTTGTTCCCAGTTGCTAGTTAGATTTAGGAATGTTTTTAGAAAGCTTGCAATTTTTCTCTATTGAATGAGCCTTTGCTTAACAAAGTATTTTAAAACGTCAGTATTTAGAGACCATGCAAGGTCTCTAAGCTCCCATGTCTGTGGATCCAGCTTCTGTGTCTCCAGCAACATCTTCCAACCAAAAGACTGTGTCTTCATCAAACCCAGTCCCTTTGGTTAAGCTAGGCAAGTGACTAGAATCTCAGGGAAATAAGTTGACACAGTCCAGCGTGGTAGCCTTTAAGGTGTATAACTCAGTGTTTTATGTGGAAGTTTGTGTTGAGGTGATAGTGTGTTTGGTACAGAAACTAATCAAATCCTTAAGCACTAAGATGACCAAGGTAAACTGATGCAAATGTGTCTAAAATATTCCATAGTCTCAAGTTTCCCTACATTAAGCAAGATAATGTTTGCTGGCACAACAAGCAAAAGTCTTAGCTGAACAAAAGCCAAGGCACATAAAGGAAACAACAGGATAAGAACTCCAGAAACCTAATGAGCTGGGTCCCTTTCACAAAAAAGTATAACCCCCCCTCCTAACCTGTTACTGTGCACAGGCACAGTGCTCATCTTTCTCAAGTCCCCCTCTGGGAACCCCATCTCAAAAGATAGCAATTAACAAGGTGGACTGGCCATCAGTAGTTTCATACAAATGTATGCTCAACGTTATTGGCATAGGTTACAGATGGCAGTGGAAGGAACATCCACCTCAGTTTAAGGGGTGCCTCCTAACCTGCTAGACCAGATGTTCTTATTTCCTCCTAAACTCCAACAAATGCTGGACTTGGGGATCATAAAACCTGTTACTTCTTCAGAAAGGATGAAAGGATTCTACTCCAGATTTTTTCTGGTTCTCCAAAATAGCAGTGCTAGAGACCAGTCCTGAACCTCTCCATTCTTCAAACCTTTATAAAAAACCCCAAGATATTCAAGGTGTTCACTCTGCAGACAGTGCTTCCTCTTGTTACAGACTGCTGCTTCACCATATCCCTATTGCTCATTACTTCAGGGGATATGTGAGGTTTGCTGTGTCTGGTTTGCACTATCAGTTCTCTGCATTGCCACTGGGGATCTCTACTGCACCTATAGTGTTTACTAAATGCCTTCCTCCAGTAGTGGCTCACTGCTGGACTCTTTGCATTCACACCTTTCCTCACTTGGATGATCTGTGCAAAGTCTGTATCCATGTGTTTGGAATCACTGTGGAATGTCTCAACCTTACTTTCTCAGCTAGAGTTCAAGTTGAGTCTTCAGAAGTTGTGCTTGATACCCAAAGAAACACTCATCTTGCTGAGATACTTAATTGGCACCAAGAAAAGAATGGCCTATCTTCCTGAAGACACGGTCATGTCTTACCAGGTGTAGTTTCAGGATTCCACCAGTAGGAACTTTACCTTGACAAGTGAATTGCTAAACATTCTTGGACTTACGACATCTATGGCTCTCATGATACCACTGACCCATCTCCATATGAGGAAAATTCAATACTATGTACAGAAGTTCTGGACCCAACACCTACATTCCTTGTAACCTCAATTACCAGTGCTGCCCTTCATCAAATAATAGTTAAAGTGGTGGAGAACACAGCTGAGTATCAGTTCAGGACTTCCCATCTTTTCTCCTCTTCCAGTGCAATCGATCCAGACAGATTCAACAGACTTTGCATGGGAAGCAGTGTTAATGTGAGTGCAAGTTCAGGCTATTTAGGGGTCCAAGGATGGATGGATGCATATCATTAACAGTGAATGCTGGCAGTGATACACACCTTGAAAGTCCTTCACCACCTACGGACTCCAGGTCCTCCTCTGGTGGTTATAAACAACACCACAGTGATGCAGTACCCCAATAAACAAGGAAGTACAAGGTAATAACCTCTGTGCCAATTGACAGTGATGGCCTGGGAGGTGGCTTTACAGCATTTTCTGACTCTCTAGCTATAATACATTCCATCAAAGTAAGAAAATGGGCAGACAGACTAAGCAAAAACTGTGCAGACCTGCACATGTGTGGGGAGACAGACTAAGCAGAAACTGGGCAGATCTGCATGAGTGGCAACTCAAGGTAATGGTATTCCTGGACCTAGTCCAGATGTGGGGAATGCCTCAAGTAGATCTGCTCACCTCCTTTAGAAATAGACAACTGTAGAAATTCTGTCCAGACATCATTGAAGACATGCTTGGAGTACAGACGCATTCTCATTTCCTTGGTCAGGAATTTTTCTTTATGTTTTTCCACCCTATCTATTGATTCACATGGCACTTCTGAATGTTCAGAAAGAAATCACAAAACTCATTGTGATGACCTGTATTGGCCAGGTAATTTTGGTTCTCACTTCTAATACTACTGGCCAAGGGCACTTACCACAAACTTCCTCACACTCTGGATTTTCTCATACAGTGTCAGGGGTGACTGATACACCCCAAATTTGGAGCAACTATAATTAGAATCCTGGATGTTTCGGTCTTGAATCTATTTAGGCATTTGTTTCATGAGGATATGCAGCAGGTGTTAAAAGAGGCCAAAAAACCTGCCGTTATAAAATCTTATGGTTGTAAAAATAGATGAGATTTTCTAAATGGTACCTAAATGGGAGCAGAGGCTCCCTTGAGGTTAACATCCCTATGGTCTTGAAATATTTCTGTGAGCTCCTTCAACTACTTCAAAATGGCATATCACATGAATCCTTTATCGGGCATTTAACATCAATCTCTGCTTATCTGACAATGGACACTCATCTTTCTTCTCTTTTGGTAAATTAGTTCATGAAAGGAGTATTGCATATGAGATCCCCTCCCCAGTAAGAAAATTCCTCCTTCATGTGATCTCAACTATGTTCTCAGAAAATTGGCCTAACCATCTTATGAACTTGCTGCTCAGGCTGATCTGAAGCTCTTAACATGGAAAACTGTTTTGTTTATTGCTTTGGCATCTCCAAGGTAAGTCTCTGGGATGCAATCTCTCATGGTGGGACAACCTTACAAAACTTTCCACAGGAATAGGTTGTGTTACACACTAACCCCCTCTTTCATACTGAAAGTGGTCTCAGAATTCACCTTCAGTCAGTCTGCAGTCTTTCTTGTGTACTTCCTAGAACTTTACAATAAGGGAGAGAGGATACTTCATAACTTTGATGTGCATAGGCAGCACAGATACTAACTTTACATAACAAAACTCTTAAGGAAAACTGAAAGGCTTTTTATTTCCTACACAGGGGCAAAGAAGGGTAATCTTGTCCAAGTAAACCACTCCACTTTGCTTGTCCTCTGGTTTTGACTCTTGTTACACCCTTCCAAGGCAAGATGAATCCAGACAAGATAACATTTTTTTCCACATGGGCATGTTCCTCTTCAGTGGTTTATTGGAAAGGCCTAAACTCTAGAAGTATCCTAGAAGCAGCAAATCTGTCCTCTTTTGACACTTTTACAAAACACTATGAACTGAATGCCTTTTATGAATCCAGAACAGGCTTTCCAAGACGCAAATCTATCCATATGCTTGTAAGGCAGTGTATTTGTTGAACATAGTAGAGCTGAATAAGTTCTACTTACCTATTCTGATTATGTGTCTAAAATCTATTTATCTGTGTATATAGATGAAACATATAAAATGAGAAACAAAATATAAAACATCTATATACATCTAAAAAATGCTTATATGGAAACAACAAATGACTATATAAATTAAAAACTTTTTATATATACATAGTCTATCTATTATACTATCCTAAAAAATGTAATAGTGTAATATCTCAAAAACTATAATAGTATAACCTCTACATATATATGTATACTACCTATATACGTATGTGTTATTAGTACTTATTTTATTCATAGTATATATCCTTTATTTTATGTTCCTACATTTCCTGAGTGTGGGTTTTATTGAGGCTCTTTCATTAAGTCCGGAGCCTCTATCTGCTCTCAACCTAATTATCCAGTTACTCTCCTTACATTCTGTGTGGTTTCTAACATCACCCCCATGTATACTAGGTGTAATAACCTCTAAAGCCCTAAATAAAAATGTATGTGCTTCTCCTTGTTGAACAGCATGTTTCGCTAGAGCATTATGTAAAGTTTTCTTCCTCATATGATATATATGTTCACGTATCATTTCCTTGAAAGGAAAATTAGTCTTTCCAAAATAAAAGGAGGAACAAACTTGGCAGACAGCTAGGTAAACTAAGTGGATTCTCTTATAATCATCACTAATTTGTGTAGTAAACTCTCTGTGCAAATCCGGATGTAAAAATCCTGTGCTACTATCAATGTAGCAGCAATAGTTACATTGCCCACATGGTTTAGTACTCCCACCATCAGCCACATTAAACTGCTGTATGGGATAACATAACATCCTTTTCAGGTTATATTTATTCCTAAATAAGAAGTGCAGTTTCTCTCCAACTATCTGCCTTACATCATTGTCCACATGCAAAACAGACCAATGTCTAGTAACTATATCTCTGATATCTGCATGGTCTGATGTATAAGAGGTAGACATTTTAACACGATTGCCTCTTACTAGTCCCTTTCCTATCATAAATCTTAACAGGTCCAAAATATGGTGCTGCTACATCTGATCTTAAACTTGAAATATTCATCAAATTAACATCTACTTCCTGGTGGCTATAGCCTCTCTCCAAGAGTCTCAACTTCAAGTTATCCATCTCTGCCTCAAACCCTACCTCAGTGGGATTCAATTTAGAGGCCCTCACACCTTGACCTTTAATAATGTTTTTAAAAATATATGGTGGATGCATGCTTGACCTCATCAGGAGTGTGTTAAAATAACAAGATTTATGATATATACCTGTATTTATTAAGCCACACTCTAACTTCTCTATATATATAAATCCAGGAAATCTATCCTATGATTAGAATAGTGCATAGTAAATTTGAGAGAGTCTGTTAGACTATTCATCATGATAAGCAATGAGCAAAGCTGTTCTTCTCCCCCATTCCAAAGGACAAAAAGGTCGTCCACAAAACGACGATAAAAAATCACGTGCTCTTTAAACACTTCCTGTTGAAACAGGACTTCTTCCTCCCAATGTGCCAAAAACATGTTGGCATAGCTATTAGCACATGGGTCCCCATTGCCACACCATCCTGTTGTCTGTATATAGTGTCTTTAAACATAAAGATGTTATTCTCTAGTGTTAGCTCTAGCAGGTGTGCTATCAGATCAATCTGTACTGGTGTATAATCACTGTGTTTCATCAAATAATTAGACACATACTGAACACCCAAATCATTGGGTAATACCATAAATAAAGACTGCACATCTAGCATGACAAATATGCACCCATCAATGTTGTCATATAATTTCAAGCACTCATAAAGCTCTATTAAAAACTGTTTAGAGTCCTTCAGCACAAATATGCTCCTATTCAAAATTGGTTGAAGGTATTTCTCAACATATACCAACATATGTTCGGTGACCCAACCCTGCCCTGAGACTATGGGTCTCATAGGTGGGTTACAGACATTTTTATGAATCTTGGTGAGCCCATGTATCATGGGAACTATTGGTGTCTTAATAAGTAAATAATCAAATAGTTCTTGGTCTATGATACCACCCTTGAGAATGTCCAAAAAGGTGTCCATGACATATCTAATAATGTCATGCATCTCATCCATATTAATGACCCTATAGAACTTATCGTTCAAAAGTTCACCCATAGAAGTGCAATAGTGCTCTATATCCATAATGACTATATGGCCACCTTTATCTGCTGGTCTTATTATAATTGATCTCTCAGCTTGTAGCCGTTTCAGGCTCAGCCTTTCCTTATAACTAAGGTTGTCTTTCCTTTTCTGCCTACTATCTCTATAATACCCATGGAGCTCATCCTCTGTCAATTTTAAATATGCTTCTACTAACGGATGATGCGGTGATATAAAGTTACTTAAATTCTTAAATCTAGGTTGCTCATTAGAACTCACAATTTCATTATCAACCTCCACATTGTGATTACTATACAATAGCTGAAGCATCACATTCCTGCAAAGCAGCTTTATATCTATAATTGTGTCTGTTAATCTACTACCACTTCTGGGAATGAAACTTAAACCTTTACTTAATAGCTTTTCTTCATCTGGTGATAACCTATAACCAGATATATTACATACTAATATTTGTTGTTTGTCCACATTTTCTTGATTGTCTGATGTGGTACAAACTCCCCTGAATATTTCCTTTTTTTTTCGGCCTCTGCTCATGGACCTCGACCTTCTTATCCCCTTGTCCTTGCGGACTGGAAGAGGAAAAGGGATATCCCCACCTATACCATGAGATTGATTAACTATCTTATTCAGACTCTTAGGTCTAACCACTGGCTCAGATGGATGTAGTATAGTAACTGGTTTATTCTTTACTATCTGAACATCCGGGTATAAGTTCTTATCATGTATTTCACTTATTCCTAGATCTTGGATATCAGGTGGGCTAGTATCATTATTATTAAATAATGTACTAGAATTCACACCTGATGCAACTCCATCCAATGATACCTCACTATTCATAGCATCATTGTTCTCATTTAACAACACATTCTCAATCCTAAAATCAGGCTGTGCTAAACCCCCCCTAATGGAGGATTAGCACTGTTAACATTCATAACTTTCATACTACTCTGGGACAAATGAGATGCCCCATTCTTTCTATTCAAATTTGCATTAACAGTATTGTCTCTTCACTCATTTAAGCCATTGTCCACAACTTCAGTCATATTCTGTCCATATCTAGGCCATGTAAAGACATGACCTAGCCTAAAATCATTGCTGTCCCTTATAATTTTATTTCTCTTCTGATGGAGTAGCTTGCATTCAAATGCTAAGACTCCATCCAATAAACTCTCGAACAACGGCTGTACTGTTATGTCCAAAAAGTTATTAAAAACAAATTGCTGTTGCTTTCTGATATTTTCTATAAGAGTTGTCTCCTCAGGACTAAAAAAAGTCAATAAGGAGTTATAAATACTTCCTGCTTACCTCGAGATTTATCTGTTGCCATTTTGAGAGTAAGTCAGGATAATGTTCTCCCTGACTAGGCATGTTGAAAACGCGAAGTCCCCTCGGTATAACCTTCTTGTCCAAACAGTACTGGAAGTGTAACCGCTGAGTTTGTAGGCATTTCAGCCAAAAGAAATCTTTCTCCATATCGTCTAGCAATTTCTGTAGCTTCTCCAAATTGGCCGTCGCTCCATTGACATCATTGGATGGAACCGTCATATTAAACTGCCAGGAAGCTACCTTAGAACACTCAAGATATTGTTGAAACCTCCGTTGTAAGGTTTCGGTGGCTCAGTCTTCACCTCGCGGATTATAATCCAACTCAATTCCAGTTACATTCTGCATTTCCCTGCTTCTGGTGATGGCAAAAGTAAAAGTAAATAGTATAAACAAAAACAGTATCACTGCCAAAACACCAGATAAACGCTCCAATTCCAGAATGTAATGTTAATAAAGTAATCCCAAAAACGATGGAGTTGTAGCGAAGCAGGTATATTAAAAAGTAGTAGATGTATTGCCAAAACAAATACAGTCAGACAATATATTGTTATTGGATTAGCGCTTTCACTCATAGAGCTTCTTCAGATCATAGATAACAAGCCAGATGCATTACAAAGTATATATACTGCTATCCAGCTTACTAACCTATCACATTCAGTTGCTAATTAAGCCTAAAAATTGTAATAGTGTACTATCTCAAAAACTATAATAGTATAACCTCTACATATATATGTATACTACCTATATACGTACGTGTTATTAGTACCTATTTTTAGGATAGTATAATAGATGGACTATGTATATATAAAAAGTTTTTAATTTATATAGTCATTTGTTGTTTCCATATAAGCATTTTTTAGATGTATATAGATTTTTTATATTTTGTTTCTCATTTTATATGCTTCATCTATATACACAGATAAATAGATTTTAGACTGGCTTAGAGAAATGTTTGAGGTTTTTAATAATGTATATTGGTACTTTCCACTTTAAGGCTTAATTAGCAACTGAATGTGATAGGTTAGTAAGCTGGGTAGC
This sequence comes from Protopterus annectens, assembly GCF_019279795.1. Classification (NCBI taxonomy): domain Eukaryota; kingdom Metazoa; phylum Chordata; order Ceratodontiformes; family Protopteridae; genus Protopterus; species Protopterus annectens. The sequence goes on along the minus strand of NC_056746.1, from coordinate 725,333,838 downwards.
AGTGTATATACTTTGTAATGTATCTGGCTTGTTATCTATGATCTGAAGAAGCTCTATGAGTGAAAGTGTTAATCCAATAACAATATATTGTCTGACTGTATTTGTTTTGGCAATAAATCTACCACTTTTTAATATACCTGCTTCGCTACAACTCCATCGTTTTTGGGATTGCTTTATTAACATTACATTCTGGAATTGGAGCGTTTATCTGGTGTTTTGGCAGTGATACTGTTTTTGTTTATAATATTTAAAGTTTTTATTGTAGCTGGTCTTTTAGAGAATATTTAACATTTGAGAGTACTTGCATTTATTTAGTGACACTGTGGCAGCTTCTGAATGCCTTGCTGAATTGGTTGAACACTACCATTTCTATTACTATTAATTTTACTCAGTATAATTGGCTACCCTTGTAACAGCCTTAGAGTAGTGGCTTTGGAGTTCTCTGGTGGCAGTATCTACTTATAGTCTGGGCAGAGGGGACATAGCTGGTAAATCTGTGCCAGCCTTCTCAGGTGTGTGTGTGTGTGTCTGTGAAAATCAAATCTCAAAGTGTGTGTGTGTGCGTGTGTGTGTGTGTGTGTGTGTGTGTGTGTGTGTGTGTGTGTGTGTGTGGGATACAGAGCAGTTTCACATAGAGGGTGGTGGAAGACTTGGCTTGGAAAACTTGGCCAAAGAGTCAACTCTACAGCTATGTCAGTGGGCAGTCTTATATGGTGCTGGTGAGAGAGAGGGAAACCCAGCCTCAGGAAGGGAGTGTGTTCCCTTTGTACTCTTAAGGAAAATTGTGCTTGGTGCATAGAACTGCATCTGGAAATACTGTATGTATCCATTTTTGTTCCAAGTGAATGTTCCTCACCGATGTCAGATGTGAGAATTGAGATTCCTTAATTACTGGCCTAGAGCAGGGACGTCACATATTGGTGAGCAGTGGTGTGAGTATTAATTGAACTTCTGTAGCCAGTAGGCAGTTGTCACTTAAAGTGTGTATACTTTCAGCAACCACAAGGTAAACATGCAGAGTTTCATTTTCATAACAGTTTTATTTATTTATTTATTTATTGTTAGTTTAGTTTAGTTAGGGAAAGCAGGCAAAAATGTCAGCAAGGATTATGGCAAGCTGACAAAGAACCAGTTGGCCAAGGTATTTGAAGCCAAAGGACTGGTGCATGCCAACCTGAGTAAAGAAGAAATGATTTCAGCCTTAATCACAGCTGTAGCCCAGACCAGCAACCAGGAGGATAACCAGTCTGGTGATGCGGATTTGCAGCCATCATAAACAGGACAGTTTACCTTTTACTCAGAGGACTTAAAAACCTGCCTGGAGTTAAAGAGACATGAACTGGAGGCCAAATGCTTGGAATTAGAATTAGCAGAGATACCGCAGTAGGCAAAACAGATGGAATTAGATTCAGCAGAGAGACTGCGATATTTGGAGGTCAATGAAAATGAGACACTGCGGCATTTGGAGGTTAAAGAAATGATAAGCTATGTGAACATGAGAGGGAGATGCTGATTCTTTGTCAGGGTCATGCAGGTAATGGGGAAGGGAATAACTGAACCCCTGAAGTAATAAAACTCAGTAAATTTCTTCCACAGTTTACAGATGGTGATAATTTTGATAGTTTTATTCATATATTTGAAAGAATATGTAAAGAGTTTAATGCTGACCAAGGGCTCTGGGTACAGTTCCTGACCCCTTTACTCCATGGTAAAGCTGTAACTGCTGTTTCTAAATTGGCTGATACTGATTGTTTAAACTATGATGAAGATAAACAATGTTTATTGGAATGTTTTAAGTTAACACCTGAAGTTTCGTAAGCAAAGATGCAAGGCAGATGAAAGCGTATGTAATTATATTGCTGTGTTTTTAAGCACTTATTTTCATAGGTGGTGAGTGGGTGTCAGGTCACCACTTTTTAAAGTTTGGTAGATGTTTTGGTGAGGGAACAAGGCCTTAGCACTTTGCCTATGGACATGAGAATCTGGTTAGCAGACTGGGAGTGTAACTCTGCAGATGAGCTGGGGAGAAAAGGGGGATCTCTACTTAGCAAGCAGGGCATCACTGCACAAGAAGGGGGTACCCAGTGCTGCATATTGATATAAGGGAACCCATGGTGGACAGCCTAAACCATCCTAACAGAGTACACAAGTAACAGGGAAAGCCACTATTTCAGGCACATGGCCAGGATCAAGGATTAGATGTTTTAAATGCAACCAGTGGAGCCATGTAGCATTCAGATGTCCATGGACACAAGGTTGGGGACAAAAGGTGGGAGAGCCAGCAAGTAGAAATAACAGTATGCCAGTGATAAGCTGTCTGGAGACAACAGGAGTACAAGACTATCACCAAAGTTTATATCCTATCTTAGTGGATGGAAAACAGGTCACTGCTAAGAGAGACACAGCCTTTGACATAACTATTGTGAAGACTGCAGTGGTTAAAGAGGAGTAGTACTTGCTTGGGCAGTCCACTCCAGTCAGAACTTTAGGAGGGACCCCATTTCAAATGTCTTTGGCAAGGGTTCACCTTGACTGGGAGGGTGGAAAAGGAATCAAGCAAATAGGTATGTTTGTGGTTATCCCTGGGAATGTCTTGATAGGGAATGATTTTGATAATACAGTACCATGTGTGCATGTAGTGACATGCAGTCAGGCTTGGAGACAGGCATGTGGGTTTGGTAGCCTGGGGAGACATGGACAGACCACACACCTGAAGCCATGGCTGGTGAGGTGGCTATTTCAGGGAAGGAGCTACCCTGTAGCAGTGAGCCTGAGGGTGAGCCCCAGCTGCTGGTAGGTACTGATATTCTTTTGGACAGAGTGACTTCAAAGGCAGAGGTGAGTGATAGTACCCAGGTAGACAATGAGGCACCACTGTCAGAGGATACCAGACTTCCTGGGGAGCTGGAAAGGGTCACAAAGGTAGAGTTGAGACAGGCTTAGGTCTCAGATCCAGCACTAAGAGGATTGAAGGAGGTAGCTAAGGTGGCACCTGACTCTTAAGGAAGAGAGGAGTCTGTATACTGGAACAATGGGTTACTGTACAGAGAGTGGAGCCCTAAGGGATGGCTAGATGGTGAGGTAATACAGCAGAAGGTAGTGCCCAGTTTGTACTGTCTGGCACTTTTAGCCATAGCCCATGACATTCCTTTTGCAGGTTATATGGGCATAAAGCATACCAAGCAATGTATTATGCAGAACTTGCATTGGTCTGGGATTCCAATGGATGTAATAGGGTACTACAGGACCTGTGAGCACTGCCAAAACATAGGCAAGGCAGGAGACAAGGTCAATGCTCCTTTGATGCCTTTGCCTTTGATTGAGGAGCCATTTCAGAGGGTAGCTAAGGATATTAGGGGTCTCTGAATAACCCAAGTTCCACAGGAAAGACGTATATCCCAGTGGTAGTGAATTATCCTACTAGATACATTGAGGTGGTGGCTCTGTCCTCCATTGAGGCAGAGAAGGTGGCAAATGCTTTGTTAGAGATTTTCAACAGGTTACGTTTCCTGAGATAAATACTGACTAGCCAAGGTGACAATTTCATGTTAGACCTGCTGGCTTGTCTATGGGAGTGCTGTGGGGTGAAGCACCTAAAGACCACCCCCTACCATCCTCAGACTAATGGCCTTGTAGAAACGTTAAACTGTACACTAAAGACCATGCTATGGGCATTTGCAGACCAGTTTAAGAGAGAGTGAGACAGATATTTAACACATCTGTTGTTTGCTTACAGGGAGGTATCCCAGGAATCCACAGATGTTTCACTCTTTGAGTTGCTGTATGGGCATAGGGTAATGGGGCCTTTATATGTGATTTGTGATGAGTGGGAATCCCACAAGGAGCCCATTGTGCATATGTCCTAAACCTCAGGACAAGGTTTAGGGAGTTCATGGGCTTGGCCCAGGAGAACTTGTCAGGAGCCCAGAAACAGAAAAATTTCTGGTATAACAGGCATGCTGGAACCCAAGAGTATGATGTGGGGCAGCAAGTTATGGTGCTAATTCCTGTCAGACTCAATAAGCTGCAGGCAGCTTGGGAGTAACCTTTCAAAGTGGTAAGGAAGGTCAGTGATGTTAACTACATGGTAAACCTGCTAGGCAGAAGGCAGGGGCACATATTATGCCACGTTGACATGATGAATCCTTACCATGAAATGGAAGTCCTAGTGCTGAGTATTTACAGTGGATGGCAGGAGGAGTCTGAGGGGGATCTATGGCTACATCAAGCCAGCCAGCAAAATACCAGGTTACTAAGGTGTAGCCTAGGGTTGCAGGCACATGACATAATAGTGTAGCACCATAATGGGTTCAGCAATGCCAATGCAGATGGGCTCTCAAGACAGGGTATGGTTAATGTGTTTCCATACAGGCTCACTTGAAAAACTAGCTTAAGTCTTCAAAGGGGAGAGAGATGTGTATATGTAAGGTATTGCCAGCTATGTCAGGAGAAGTAGGGCAGTGGATGAGTAACATATGTCAACATAGCTAGTGGGTGTTTTGTAAAGAAGTATATGTCATTCGTATATCAAACTGATTTGTACAGGTACTTGTATTGAACATGTATTTGTAAAGCTGTTTATGTTAAAAATGTACCAACAATGGGTCCTGCTGGACAGAAAAGAAATACACTTGTATGTCAGACTGTATTGTAACTGTTGAAATGAACATCTTGTAACAGAGGATACTGGAAGAGAAGAGATTAATCTCAGTCCAGCTAACTTTGAAAAATAGTCTGAAATTACATCAGCTGGTTTAGGCCATAAAGATTGTATCTTACAGTTCTGATTGTGGCCAGAGATAAAATGTCTGTGAAAACCAGGACTAGGAATAACCACTGTATTGTCCTTAGGGGTGAACTAATTGCTACCATGGAAGGGTTGAAGTTTTTTAAATGGTTTTATAGCTTCCAGATGCTATAACACATCTTAGCAAAGCTCTATGTGTGTGTATTATGACACATATGTGCTAGATTCTCATTCAGTTTCTAGTAAAGAGGGGTGATATGGGAACCAGAGTCAGATGACCAGATGTATGTTAGTGGGGAGTCTTATTTGGGACCAAGTGAGAGAGAGGGAAACCCAACTCCTTGACAAGAGTGTGTTCCCTGTGTGCTCTTAAGTGAAATTGTGCTTGGTGCAAAGAACTGCATTTGGAAATACTGTCCCCCAGATTCACGAATCCTCCATGTAAGACTTAATAAGTCTTACTCGTAGGCTGCAGTTGAAAGGTATGGTGTCAGCGTGCCATGAATATGCATGAGGGCATGCTGACCCAACCGTAATTCGTACACAGACCGTGTAAGAAAGCAGGGGGCGTGTCCGACTGCCGAGCAGTCTAAATGTCCACGCCCCTGCAAGTGATTGAAAAGTAAAAGCAAATACACAAGAGCGAGTCCACTCAAATGTCCTTGCACCCAACACAACACTCCCTGACATTGTAAACACCCATCACAGTTATAAAAAGTAAAAAGTTAATTTTATTTTTTTTAAATACTCAAAATAGCTGCCCGTATTTGCGCATGTGTGCGCGGGTGTGCCCATTGCTTAGCCAGAGTTAGCAATCCTGACATGGAAGAGCATAAGAAAGAATGTTTATGCAAATCACACCCAATAGTGTAATGGTAGAGCGTTCACACAAGGAAGAGGCATTCACGGTTCGAGTCTCACCACTCCCCTTCGTATTTATTTTTAAATCAGTATATGAAATAATACCAGACAAATATGTGTAGATAGTAGTAAAACACAGTGAAATGGCCAATGTATCAGTGAACAAAATAAATATTTTAAATGATCCTGATATATAATTGCCTGAAGTTAAGCAGCGCTTCACCCAGTGCAATAGAGTTGCCTATAGTTTAATAACGGTTAACCCAGCACAATAGAGGTGCCCATAGCAAAATAGTGCTTTATCCAGCGCAATGTGTTTGTATGGACGTGCATGCCACATCAACCAGGGCACCATAGGGCACCAAGGAGCAACGTGGAGCAAAGTTGCTTAAACGCAGCAATACCCCCTAGCCTGTCTGGACAGTATGAAAATAAAATTAATGACAAGGTTCGAACCCAGGACTCTGTTCATCACAAGCAAAGTACAGAACCACTAAGCCATGATAACTTAGGGGAAGCAGCCACTGTTAACAGACATATACTTACTAATGGTAGTTTAACCATTACTAAGCAGGTCTCCAGTCAGTCGAGAATTTTAAAAAACAGCCAATCACAAAAAAGTGCGGGAAATGCGGCATATTTAAGCCCCATAGGTGGGAATACCACACCATAACTGATTGTAGCTCACATCTGCAGTTAGAATGGCTGGTGTCAGAGAGGGAACAAGCTTCCGAGCACAACGTTGGGGCATCGAGGAGTCGAAATACATGGTTTGGCTCCTTGCCCACCATCATGAGTCAAGACTCCTGCAGGGCCAGTTCCAAGGGATGGAGTACAAGACAGAGGCTTGGAACCAGTTAACTCATGACCTCACCAGTGCCACAGGCATTCCTCGGACTAGTGATCAGGTCTGTCACCACCATGCAGACCTGAAGAGATGGAAGCAGGACCACCTGAACCAATGGATACAGGAGGCCCGTGGGATGCAGAATGCCCCACAACTGAGTATGTAGCCATGGAATGCAGTATGTAAGAACTGATAATTGAGTATGTATAATGGATAGGTATGTCTCAATATCCCTTCATTTACTTTACAGCTGCAGGTGACCGTACTGCGAATCAGCAAGCCTATGCTGATAGGCTGCTCAGGCTGTGACACCAGGCAGGTTAGTGATTATTCTGCATGTATTGTTATATAAAATATGGGAGAGAGCATGAAAGAAAGTTTTGTAGTCCAATAATACAGCCATAAAATAGCCTGAATAAGTCCTCTGCATGTATTGTCAGATAAAAATGTCAGAGAGGCAGAAAAAGAGTGTAGTAACCCATTAAGAAAGATAACATATGTCCGGAATACTATCGCTGCAGGCACTGTCATATAAAATAAGTGAGTGAGCCTGAAAAAAAGAGTATTCTAACCTATTAATAAAAGTATAATATGTCTTCAACATGTCTGCCATATGCACCGTTAAAACAAATAAAGGTGTGAGCTTGTGGAAAAGTGTGTAATGCCATTAATAAAGGTCTAAAACCCGGAGTGTGTCTGTGTCACAGAGTTTGAAATATTGTTGTACCCTTGCATTATATAAATAGTACTGTTTGAAAAAGTGCTGGCAACCCAGAGTTGTGCAGTCCCATATAAAGTGGGTGATGAAAGTGCTAGTAGCTGTGAAGCATATATACAGTCTGCAACAGTCATTTACTGGCTGGCATGCATAAGTAAATCTGGCACATGCGTAGCATGTTAGTTTATCTCCAGAAATGTGAGTATGTGTCAAGAAATGCAGGGTTCTGTACAAATCGAAGTGAAAATGTCATGTGAAAACATCCCAGATATGTAGATAAAGAAATATAACGCAATCAAGAAATATGTAGCAGTAACATCTGCATCCTGGACAGTTAGTATGTCAGATATAGGTCAGGCATATATTGAACTAGCCAAACCCATTACACAACCTAATGTATGGTGGCAAGTGTAATAATACATGTAGTGGATAGACACCTGCAGTCACTAGGAATGTAGTTAGACTAAAAGGTAATTATAAGATGTTAACCGAGGTTTTTTTTCTACACCCTACTGTATGTGCCTAAACCATGCAATTCCACACCTCAATGGGTATGTGTAATCTTAAATATTTGTTGGGACATATGTCCTATTCTTTGTGTCTTTCGGCTTTTCCCAGTTAGAGGTCGCAACAGCAGAACTCCGGTCCACTAATGATTGGTAGTTGATTTTTACGTGCCGAGTTACCAGCCCTGAAGCACAACCTTCAACAAAGGTACGCCCATTCACGCATGTCTCCACGCAGAAGACGCTCTAGCTGAGAATCAAACCAGACAGTGTCTTACTGTAAGGTGACAATGCTACCGCAGCACCACCACCATTCACGTTGATGCGTGTGCCCTGTTTAAACCCCACAATCAAGGTGGCCTGTTGCTACCAAATATCCCTGCATGCTGTTGGAATATCCACTGTGGTTCAATATATGCATGTGTTATGCTTGGTGTTCAACTGTTGGAACCTTGGTGTGTTGGGTTAATGGGAATATTACTGCATGCTGTTACAACTAATATGGAATGCTGCTGTTTATGTTGTAATTAAACACACCTAATCACAGAATGTATGGGAAGGCAGGTCCCAGCAGACCCACCTGTCCCTCCTCAGCTGACGAGTGCCCCTGGCACCAGCAGGTCCGGTGCCCAGCCTGGGCTCCCCTCCTCCATTGGTCCTGTGCCACCTTCGGGTGGAAGCGCTGCAGGGGATGGGGCTCGTCCCCCCGTGCAAGCGTAGGTGGAGAGGGGCCACCTGTCACCCTTCGTAGGGTCCGGGTTGTGGTGCGTAGGGAGATCCAGCGTTCAGTCGCTGATCCCTTATGCCAGCTCAAGGTGAGAGTGGCGCGTCTCACGGGTGAGCCTGCCCATCCTATGCAGCCCATAGCACAGCCACCCCCGGGGCTGTGAAGGTGCAGTGGTGACTACCCATGGGTGGGGATACAAGTTCCACTATTACCTTCTGTGGGCTCATGGGCTTGCGATTTCCAAACATCTGAACCCCGTCAATTGTGTTCACCCACCCCATGTGTCATACACTGCCCCTGTATGTGTCTTGTCTGTCTTGTCTGTTTACCTCCCCAACCTACCTCCCTGGACATACCTACTTCCTCTACATCACTTCTCACTCTCATCGGAAAAAAAAAAAAGGACAATCTGTACCCACAAAAAAATTACGCCCCATACATGGCTGCCCATTTCGCACACATGTCGATTGGACATGTAAACTGATAATTATAATTGGCAATACAACATACTTTGTTGTCCTCACCCCTCTCCCAGGGGTGGAAGGTTTCAAATATCACTCCAAATTTATTGCATATGTACAGCTGTTGCTGGTAAAGAAATGGGCAGCTATGGACCTTCCCTACATCCATCCTGCACATCCCAAGCTTGTTTACCTACTGTCTCTTTGTGCCCCCTTTTTCACCACTCTCCTATCTCCCCATTTTCTTTTCTTTAAAAATAATTAGCATGGGGGTTAGCAGGAGTAAGCAGTTTTAAGCAATAGTAAGCGTTTTAAGCGAGTGTGCGCATGTGTGCGCTTAGCTAACCGTCTCTAAGCGTCACGCAATGCCACGAAAACCCGCTTACAACTGCTTAAAAGTGCCTTAGTCACTCTATGGCAGGGCCCTTGTTCTGCTGAGCAGCAAAAGAAAAAACCTCTATCAGTCTCGAACCCCAGACCATTGACACAACAGACTGCATGAATTATCACTAAGCCACAGCAGATATACAAATAACTTGGTTCTGAAATAAATATATCATGCATTACAATGAGGGAATGTAAATGGAAATTAGAAATGGTATAACACAAATCCTGTTCTGTGGGTCTTTATCAACAGTTGTTGTGGAATTGCATGACAAGACTGTGAAAGGAGAACCAGCCATCCTAGCAGGGAATAATGTTACAGTAGCACCTTACAAACACCACACAGTATCAGACCAGGATAAATACTGGCCACAGGAATACAGTGCAATAACCACATTTGTATGGCAGTTAATTGTGTAAGTCAGAAATAAAGTACATACTCCCATGTATCCTATGTTAGCATTTGGAGGGGTGAGTACATGTCTACACTGAGAAGTGTGTACTGGAAGCAGCAAAATTCAGGTTTGAGTACAACATGCATATAACCGGCTACAACCCTAGCTTCAGATAAGAGACATATACCAACCTTCTGACAGACACAATGGTGTCCAGAGCAAACAAGCATGGGCCTCACCTTGGACAGCTGAAAGGGCTATGCCTACCTAACCTAGCATTTTATAGCAGTGGGCTGCAATCACAGTGAGTAATGCAATCACCAAACAGCAGGCTGCATGCAATTACTGAATGGTGGGCAGCAATTGGTGCAGAGGCTGTCACATGCACAAGTGCAGATACCTAGAAAAGCAGGCGGTACATGCAGTCCACACATGCAATTCTATCATTGCAGGTGCTAGGAGATAGAGAGAGAAAGAGAGGGAGAGAGACACGGACACAGATACAGACAGAAACAGAGACACAACAGAGAGAGAAACTGAGACACAAAACAAAATAGAGGGGGAAAACCCAAAACAAAAAAACAAAAAAAATAAATAAATAAAAACCTACAAAACCGTAATACAAGGAGCAGGGAAATTCAAAGGTAAGGTATGTAACTCACATGTATGTGATGGCATGTAGTAGATGTTCTTGAAGAGTACTCTACACACTGCAAATCATCCATGTGTGGCAGCAGTACGTATCTATCTGTATCCGCACATGTGCATAGGGCAAGGGACATACTGCAACTGTTAGTGAAGGGTGGACAGATATCTGTCATTGAAGGTTGATATGTGCATATATCTATGGAGGCTGTAGTGTGTGGCATAGAACACAGCATGCAGTGCTAATATATGTCATGTGGTGGTTAAATGCTGTGGGACTGATTTGTCAGATCTGCTGTGTTACAGCCAGTGAGGCCTGCTAATGCTACATGGGCTGAGGACACCCACATGCATTCTGCACAACACTGTGCAGTATAATCACATAACTGTACATCCCTCAACTGTCACATAAGTGATATCCCCACCACAAGGTGCACTGTACATGTGCCTATATGTACATCCATGTGTACAGCAATGGATGTGTACATGTATGTGTATAGATATGCATATATATATAATATATATTTATATATATATATATATATATATATATATATATATATATATATATATATATATATATATATATATATATATGTAGCCATATAGAGAGAGAGGGAGAGACAAAGTGGCACAGGGTCATATGTACTGAAACAGGTGTGTGGTGACCAAGGCATGGACTGTAGACAAGTGTTGATACTGCAGTGCCATTCCTCCTTTCCAAAACACTGTACCCATTAACTACCACATAGGTAGAGATCAACCTAAAAGTGAAGGTGTGATAAGGGAACATGGGACACAGGTGGACAGTAGCCTCCACTTTGATGAAGACAGTGCCACACTACACCTTTAATCAGTCTGTGTGTTATGTGTCATGACAACAGGTGTGTCATCTATAGAAATATAGGGCAGTGTTCCCCTCTACTCACAACAATGCCCTGTGTGGTATGTACCTCACATGACAACTACACCATGTGAAAAGGCCACAGACATACCTCCCAAAGGGTAATACCGGCCGCAAACAGATGCCCTATGCAGACTGACTCACAAAACCACATCTACACTGTATTGCATACTGGCCACACAGAGGTGACCTCTGCCGGACATACAGAGGTATGTCACACCTATAGCTGGGTGACAACCACCATGGCAACATATCACAATCCCTCCGGGATACACGCTCTACGACCCTAAACTTTGTCAGCTCACTAAACAGCACATGCTGGAGGGATAGGTTCCCATCTCAGAGATGTACCATACACTGGAATAGACCACCTAGCAATAGCAAACAAGGCTCCTCATTAGCAGTTGTCATAAATACCCCTGATGATTGTGAGGGATATTGGTAATACACCCCAGGAAACACCTCTGTGGTTCTGGTTTGCAGGAACAAGTGAAATCAAAGTACATGTGTGTCAAAGTCCAGAGTAGCATATGGCTAGGCTGCCATAGGCCCTAGGGCCAACAGCATATTACCTACCTATGACACTATGCACTCACACATGTACTCAATGCAATACCTGCTATGTGAGGTTAAATAAGTGTAACGCTGAATGTGTGTAAGGTCTGTAAATGTGTGATAGCTTAGTTTGAAGTTGTATCTGGCATGGTAGTGTCTATCCTAGCTGTGAGGACAGCAAATGATGTGTAATGTACTGTTAGGCAGACATAGTAGTACGGCATATGATGTGACGTAGTTCCTTGTTGACAAATGTGGTGTCTCATTGTAGGCTAAAGCAATACATGTATGCTTAGTGAGTGGTACTGCTGGTGAATCCAACTCCCATATGAACTGCAGTACTACCAGAAGCTGTAGGCCTAAACAGCACAGTATGGTGTGTGTTCACATTGCTTGGAAACACTGCCATGTGTGTTTCCTGTAGTCTGCACAGAGGACACAACTCAGGCATAAGGGTGTGTAAGTAGTCGCACACAGTACTGTATGGTACACAGGTAATGCTCATTTGTGTTGGCATACAGTGGTGTGTTGTATGTTTGTCTGATGTGTGTGTAATCATGCCTGTACAATGGCTGCAATCATATGTGTGTTACAGGGTATATGTGCGTATCCAGCAACATATATACTCTGTTACAGCAGTATGCCACCTATAGTAACAATTGTACACATATGTTAGGCAGGGATATGGCACCAATGACTAGGGTGGTTGACTGGTACTACTGTACCTGCACTTTACATCCATTGCAATGGATGACATCTCTGTTATTGCATTGGTGTGATATACACCCCTGTCTTGAGGTTGTGCAATGTGTCACAAACAGTATGTCGAGTACTGTTGTATAGTGGTGTGATATATAGAATGTGCCAGGCACTGTTAGTTAGTTGTGGCCTGAGAACCAATAAGTAGTATTGAATGTGTGTAACCTCTAACAGACAATAGGATGGTATATATGTCAGTAAAGTGATATATGTGGTTAAAGGTGTAAAGTGTGCCACAGGACTTGCTCACACATATTGTTCATATCTTTTTCAGCCAGATGGCCCACCAACACAGTCCATCATACACAGCAGATGAGGAAGAGGTGATACTACAAAGCCTGTTGCAGCAGTACATGATGCTGTTCTCCAGAAGTAGCCAGCACCAGCAGGAGTGGACTGCACTGTGGCAGGAATGTGTTCATCGGGTAAATGACATAGGCATGCATAACCGGATATATGAGCAGGTACGCCACCACTGCAGTGATTTAATTAGACATGTCCAGCGGTGTGTGTCTGATATCCCAAGACAACAACATGCCACAGGTGGTGGGGTGGCAATTCATCCTCCCTCTCACCAGAGTGGAGGAGCTGCTCCTAAGCATGGTGGCTCCTGGACAACAGCAACATCAACCTCTGACATGTGTGGTCATGGAGGCCAGAGCCACCCAGCATGTCCACCCGGAGCAAGCAGGTAACATGCCATATCTGTAGATGACAGTTAACTGTATTGTTAGATTATGTCTACGTGAGATGTGTACTGTGTGTTTAGCAGTTCTGCTGTCTAGTGTTGTGCAATACTGATATTTCGAATAATATATCTACACCTGTGACTGTTGACTGTTGTTATACTGCAGTTTAGCATACCCACTGTAGCAATGCCACAGTTGTGGCCACTGACTAACTCTCTCATATTCTCGTAGGTCCCTCTGGTGTGACAGCAGGGCAGCCAATCCATGCTGGTGAGTGTGTTATAACTGCAATGTTGGTAATGAAATATGCATGTCATAGGTGAGGTGTAGGCCATGTACACGTAACACACCTACGCATAATGAATGCCATGCATGTTTGCTGTAAGACATTGCACAGCTCAGTAATGTCAGTAGCTGCCTCACTGACATGCAATACACAGAGCATAAGACACAGTTGTGGCAACCCCGTACTGCACATTGGATAGGCATAGTTGCAACATCTGTACACAATATAACACATTTATCATACGCAGTACACAAAGACATGCTACATATGGCATAACCACACACCCACTGTAAGGTCACACCTCAGTATCCCACATGTCATACACACACACATGATGTACCTCAGGGGTAGAGGCCTATCATGGAGCTGTGCAACACTCTTCAACACATAACATAGTCATGTTAGGCAATGCTCCTTATTGGGCACCTCATACACCCATGTACAAAGTGGCTGTGTAATAGTGAACGTAGCCACTGCACTGCAGTTTAGGTACAGCATGCTAGGTGGTGGTCTGTCACACAGTAGTAGCCGTGAGTGACCACAAGTTGCATGATGATGATGATGATGGCACATGGAAGTACACCCCATCCAGTTACAGTGACCGGAGTACTACACATAGCAGTCTTTGCTTTGCACCTCATTGTTGTGTGTGTGCAAACATATGCACCTATACACAATATGCATAGCATGTTGTGTGTGTGCTTACATATGCCAGTATACACAATATGCACAGCTGTCGCCATCTGTACAAAGAGTCACATATATGTCCTGGAATGCTATTGGGTGTATAGGTCACATGACACACATTGGGTATGTGTGGTGTTTAATGTTGCAGTCGTGTAGCATGCCATGTCATGTCTAGCACTGACATATCTGCAATATGTCCCACACTTACCATAACCACTGTGCAATGGCCATGTCGAGCACTGGGATTCCTTCATGTCTACATGCACCACTCATCCCATGTCTGTACTTTGCATGCATTTGCTACACCTATGCCCACTATTATTTGCTATGGACACAGACACTGTAAGCAGACATGGCAATTTATGTGTCACACAGATAACACATGCAGCCACGGTATGTATACCATTGAGTGATGGTGCACAACACATTGCAGAGCAGATAATACTTACACAGCAATGTTGTGTCCATGTACACATTGTGTTCCAGGCTGTAGACAATCATTGAACAACTACACACATGCTTCACAGCCATGTATAATGTCATTAAATAGTGCCGTCAACACTTGCACTGCATGGTCTTGAGCAACACATATTCTGCATGGTGACATGTGTGAGGTGACTGTTTGCCTTGTGATACTGTCACCCACCTTCACCCACTATTGTGTATGTGTTGGATTGCTGGTGTGTGTTTGTGTATGTGCTATGGTGAGCTGTACATTTGTGTTCATGTGTGCATGTGTGCATGTGTTCATGTGTTCGTGTCTGCATGTGTTCATGTGTGCATGTGTGCATGTGTGCATGTGTTCATGTGTGCATGTGTGCTAACATCATGTACAGATTGTGAAGTGTGTTTCCTGTCTTTCTTCCACAGGTGCTGAGTTAGGGGTGTCTGAATACAGCAGGGAACCTGATGTCACTGCCACTAATAGTGGAGATGATGAGACATGTATTGTGGCACAGGAAGGTCTGTCAGGGTCTGTCGTTGGTCCATCAATCGATAGTACACAGCATTCAACCCCATCTATGTGCACACTCATACTGCCAATACATCCCTCATCACCAATGGCCTTAGTTGAGGGACAGCATACAGTCGGCATTGACCAGGAGAGTGTGGTACCCATGGCACGTGCATCCCCTCACAGCAGCCATCGCCAGATTACTGGAATTGTACCACATAGGCGGAAGTCCAGGGGTTCTCGGCGGAGCACCACTGGTCGTATTGCCCCTGGCAGACATGCCCCCAAAGGTATTACAACCTCCAGTATGTTCCAGGCTGTAATGCAGGCACAGGCACGTATGGAACGGTACACCCGAGAGGGACTAAGGGTGCAGAGGGCCCATTACACTGCTATCAATGACAGCATCCGTGACCTTGCCGGTGCCATCCGGAATTACACCGAGGTCATTGATAGCCATTGGAGGGAGACATTATATGTCCTCCACAATGTGTTAGCCATGAGCCAGGACCATGCGGGGTGGATAGGAAGCTGACGCGGACGCATGCCAGCAACAGCATCAGCTGGCAGTCATCGCGGACAGACCATGGATCACAGCCGCTCCCATAGTGGCAGTACCAGCCCTAGCAATGCTGGGGCTGGCCTGTCCATTGACCGTCCTACAAGACCACATGCACGTGGCACTGGCCAGTCCCAGCAGGGACATGGGTCCAGTCATCATACCTCTGTCTCTGATGATAGCACCCAGTCAGGGTTGGTACCCGATACTGCCCGCAGCACCACTGCCAGGCACAGGTACCATGTCCATGGCCAGAGACAGTGATCTGTATGGCCTAGCAGGTACAGTCTGTGGCTGTCCCACAGCCGCCCGTATATGGCCGCCACATGGTAGAGTTGTGTGTATGCAGACACACACACACATTAACCAAACAACTAGGGCTCACACATACACACACACATTACATCAACATTGGCCCATGCTGTACTGTTGTCCCACACACACACACACACACACACACACACACACACACACACACACACACACACACACACACACACACACAGACATGTCAATTGGATGGGTCAAAGTCAGGCTCTGGCAAACCAACAACACACCTTGTGCATATGATGACACCTGTGTCATATCCTGTCATCTGTCACATTGATGCAGGAATAGGCTAACATGGTTCTGATGCACAGGGTGACATTATAGCAGTGTAGCAATAGTAGCAAGTTGCCAACAGGAAAGTGTACTGATATCCTTGTAGGTATATCTGAGCAGGCATTATGCATCACAGCTCTGATAGTCATTGTAGCATTGCATATACCTGTGTTAGGTCTGAGTATGTATTGTCCACCCATGTGCCACTTCACTGAAGTGTACAGTGTTGCCAGCATGTGTTAGTGAGTGGACAGTACGTGTGTGATGTGTGCATTACAAATTAGCAGGTGTACATCTGTGAACATGATGTGTGCACACTGTCTGCATGTACGTGCATAGTGGACACATGGGATGTGCGACATACCCTATTGTACACATTGTTAACATCTCATGGTATCTTTCAATGGCTAGTATGCATTCTGTTACATATATGTACTAAGATGGGTACCCATGTGTGTATGACATGGGTAGACACTATGCTGTGGGTGATACTGTTGATATCTGTCAATGATTTGCAGTCTGGTAGTATACACCACCTCAACAGCATGACTATAACCAATCATTAGATGATGTCCTGACAAATAACACACAGTTGTAGGGAACTCAGTAACAGCTGGATCCTTCCGGTACTATACTATAACAGTAACCAGTGGTATTGACCGCCACACATTCCTGAGACCACACCTGTGTGGCATATAGCCCTCTTAGGTACATGCAAACACACTAGGGATATGTCCATCCACATCTGGAAATGCATGCATTGGCCTACACTGCATTCCCTGGGTTGGATGCATATCCTACACAAGGGTATCATACAGACAGATACCTGTTGTCCAATACATGCTGTATAGTCATAAGCCGACTATGGCATAGTCACCCACGTTTACTAGACATACTATCCCGACAGTAACACATAGGTGGTAGCCCTCAACATGTATGTTGGGTACCAAAGTGTACAGACAGACACATGTTATGTCATCTGTCCATTGGTATCCACATATCCATAGGTATTGTTGGGGCCATCAGTGTTTCACATAACACATTAGGGGCCTACATGCATATCCACAGGGCTGTTGTACACCTATAATGACTGTCCATTACTGCCAGTCATTGTTGTGTATAAACATGTGTGACATATACCCCAGGCAATTACCCTCACTCACAGTACTCTATAGTACGTGTCATGGGTGTGTGTGGCACAGATGACCTTGGCCACGGATCACTACAGTGGCCGGGCTTGTTGCATACATACATATGTGACCTATGATCTGAGAAGCAGCGGCACAATCTGTCGAAGGAAACAAATGAATTCATGTAGTATGCAGGCTTCACACCTATGTTCTGATTGAGGTCACATGTACACATATTCATTTGCCATGCAGATACTCGATGTGTGCAGTGCACATACTGTTTTAATCATATGTCATACCGTAGTAAAAGCAAAACCCACACTACATTGACCGCCTGTGGCCTGCACACACACTCACTCAGTGTTTGTAGGATTTAAACCCCTACCTAACTATGTTATCATACTAGAGAGATATGCATTAACACGGTGCACTACATGCTTGTTTTGGTAGCTTTTGTTCTCCTGATATATTTGTAGGATGCTGACATCATCAGACATTCCAAAGAGGGATGTACCTCTTTTATTGTGTTTTCCCAGTCTCCAAAAAGGCTACTTCTCTCAAAGTAAATCACACACATACACCCCCCCTCACACAGGCAGTATTTGCAGGTTTCAGACCCTTACCTAACTATGTTATGATACTACAGAGATACGCATTAACAAAGTGCTATCTGATTTACTGGGTAGCTTCTATTCACCTGATATATTTGTAGGATGCTGACATCATCAAACATTCCAAAGAGGGATGTGCTTCTTTTAATGTGTTTTCCCAGTCTCCAAAAAGGCTACTCCTCTCAAAGGAAATCACAAACATACAGCCCCCCCATCACACACTGTCAGCACTTGCAGAATTCAAACACCTGTCTAACTATGTCATGACACTAGAGAAATATGCATTAACACAGCATGCTATATTCTTTACTGGATAGTTGTTGTTCACCTGATATATTTGTAGGATGCTGACATCATCAGACATTCCAAAGAGGGATGTACCTCTTTTAATGTGTTTTCCCAGTCTCCAAAAAGGCTACTCCTCTCAAAAGAAATCACGCACATACACTAACATCATTTACAGGATTCAAACTTCTACCTAACTGTGTTATGATATTAGAGAAATATGCATTAACACAGTGCGCTACATGCTTTACTGCGTGGTTTCTGTTCACCTGATATATTTGTAGGATGCTGACATCATCAGACATTCCAAAGAGGTATGTGCCTCTTTTAATGTGTTTTCCCAGTCTCCAAAAAGGCTACTCCTCTCAAAGAAAATCACACACATACACCCTTCCACACACACACACACACACACACACTGTCAGCACTTGCAAGATTTAAACCCCTACCTACCTATGTTATGATACTAGAGAGATATGCATTAACACAGTGTGTTATATGCTTTATTGGGTGTTTTTTGTTCTCCTTGAATATTTGTAGGATGCTGACATCATCAGACATTCCAAAGAGGGATGTGCCTCTTTTAATGTGTTTTCCCAGTCTCCAAAAAGGCTACTCCTCTTAATGGAAATCACACACATACACCTCCCCCTACACACACACATGCTGTTAGCTCTTGTAGGATTCAAGCCCCTACTTAACTTTGCTATGATACTAGAGATATATGCATTAACATGGCGTGCTAGATGCTTTAGTGGGTGGCTTTTGTTCTCTTTGAATATTTGTAGGATGCTGACATCATCAGACTGGACATGGAAATGTGTGTGCACTTTCTTTTATGCAGGCCCAGGAATGATCCATGTGGGTCGGCAGGTATCAACAGCTTGAACAGGACCCTGTGAGTCACACCTTGTGGGATCTATCTGTGGACACACTGACATCCCTTCATATGCCAACACATATCTATGCACAGATTGTTGGTTTTGTGGATACGACATGTGTCTGTGATGTTGATGAAGAGCTATGCAAAGTCTATGTGGGACATGTGTAGCTCTGTTCAGTGATGTATGTCCTGGGTGGCTGCCTTGCAAATGGTATAGCATGTTTGGGAACCATGATCTGCACATGAACATACCACAGTTGGTAGGGTTGTGTGTTTGTCAGCTTCCAATAGCTCTGTTTATGACTTCAGCCATGATGCACTCCATGGCCTTGCAGATCAGACTTTATAGGTTTACTGGACTATACTTCCCATGGTGTGTTGTGCACCCACACTTGTGGGGAGTGCCATATGTTGCTGTAACACATTTGACAGTTCCAGACCCTGTGGAGTGGGTGAGGCTCAACAGACTGTTCAGATGCAGGGTCTGTTTGTTCTGTAGTGCATGCATGACACATATTGGGAAACATTGTAATGTGATTGCTGCCATGCTTTTGGCTTTGGGGGGAGCTGGTCAGCCATTCTACACGTGATATCTCCTGGTATGATGTCAGGGACTATCGTCAGTGGGAAGTGGGTATGTATATATGGGCCTGTCTGACAGGATGTCGGCATTGTCAGTAAGGTACAGTTGGCCCTGACTCAGGACATATATGAGTGTACATTACTATTTATGACATAGCTGAAGGACATGTCATGATTCTCAATCTGGACTCCTTCTCAGCTACTCTTTACAAAACACCAACAAACCCGAGCACTAATCCCAGTTATACTCTTTTATACACTTAACACCCTACTGATCCTTTGTGATCAGGCTACAGAGTATGTCATCATAATACACTGGCATGTCCAGGGTTCGGTTTCGTGTGTACTCTCCAGTCCAGCTAGTGAATATTGTGGTTATGACACAATGTCACATCTGCCTCATGTACACAGACAACCCTCTCCTCCTCCCAACACACTCAGATATATGTGAGAGATGCAACAATATTGACATACAGGAGGCTGAGCTCTCTCGACCCATGACTGGCATGGTCTATCAGGTGGTGAAGGTGAACACACACACACCACATATCAGTCTCACATACACTGATAGCGACAGCAATCAAACCACATTATCACACAGACACATACTCAGAGGCTCTACATACACTCCGCCTAAGCATCAGAGACCTTCAAAGCAGACACATAAACAACTGCTACCCCACTACAATACCCACATATCACATAGTTCACAATGTCAGTGTGCCACACAGTCACTGCCCTTCGGGCTAAACAACACACCTGATACACTTGTAATAGGTGACACTTAATGTCAGACACACTGACATCCCACTCATCAGGCCAAACAAGGGAATAGTCACTTTGAGCTGTCTCTCAGGTGCCAGGATCCACCACATCACATGCACTCAGGTCACTCCAATGCAAGTCCAGAACTGGTTCCATCATTGTCCATGCTGGTGCGTACAACCTCAGATGTTCCTCCCTGGACTACATGACATGATACATAGAGGAACTCTCTGATCATGTAACCCAGGCCAGTATGACCATGACCTTGTCTAGCATCTTACACTCACCAAGTATGATGTCTCAGTATACCAACAAACTGATCAGTTGGCTAACATATTGGTGTTATTCAAAGGGGATACAGTGTCTGTCAGCCTGGGGTGACATGCTTGACATGCCACGTAACTTCCCTATGGACAGCTTGCACCTGTCTGCCTTGGACATTTAAATACTGGCTAAAGCACTTGCTGCCACCATACTGCCTTATGTAAGCGGGGCTCAAAATACAGACCCACCTCCATAGACATTACAGAGTACATGACACTGAGGGTAATGCTACTCAACACCAGATGTATTACCCTCACATTGACCACACTCAGGAATCTCCTCAGTATGGAGAATAGCAATATCTGTGCACTAACAGACACATGGTTCAGGCTCCCACATGCACACCAGCACTACCAGGCTATATATCGTACCATGCTTTCTGACCACATAACTCGGAATGGCCAACACAAATTGGGGGAGTATCCATATACATCACAGATACACATACCTCCGGGTTGGTAGCACTGCACAAAGCATCACAGACCATACATATGCACCTAACATTGTGCAAATCTGCCTTTTGGTGTGTTGCCTGCTACAGACCACACTCACAAACTCAGCAACCACACTCGTCTTTCCGGGGAACACTGGACAATATGACGGTCTCTCCAAACACCATTATATTGGGAGACATCAAATACACACACATTGACTGGGGATAGTACTCAGGCCCCAACACCCTCGCCCAACAGATGCTACAATTTGTAAACTCATATGCTATGGCACAACCGGTCACCACAACCACAAGAGGGGACAACATATTGGACATGATCAACACCAACATGGGGACTCTATTTTCCACACCTGCGATATACCCCTCATTGGTAAGGACAGAACATACTTTATCTCACTGAACATCCATATCCCATCCCCACACCCATCCTGTGTAATGATGGTGAACTTCCCAAAAGCAGACGTCACACTTCTCCATACCACGGTGGTATCCTTCAGAGACCCTGGGTCAGTGGTAAGTATGGCTCAGACTGCTGAATCCTTTACATACACATTCTATGGACACCTAGTGGACTGCATGGATCGTGCTATCCAAAATAACACCTGGGCTCACTCCTCCAATGGCAGGGGACCTGTCTGGTGGACCCCAGCCATTAATACGCTATACAACAAAAGGAGGAAACTACTACATGATAGAGCACAATCCCAGACATGGAAGGCATCTGTGATCTGTACTAGCAGACAGCTACAATCACTTGTGTATTTATGTCAGGCCCGCTTCTAACTGACAATTGCACCAGACACATCGGACACTCACAAGGCCTTCTTCAGTTAATTCAGGTACCTGGCTGGACACTCACTGATATGCTGTGTGCTACTGCATACTGACTGAACATACCCTGAACCCACAGACATTGCCAATCTTAATCCCCCTTAAGGAGGTACTGTCCATCCCAACAGAGTGTAACCTCCCTGACATCACGAATAAACAGGTGAGTGCTGCCCTCCCCACAGTGGACAACACAGCATCAATGGGACCAGACAGTGTCCCGGCCTCTGTCGTGCATGGCCTTCATGACAGACATAACCCTCACATTACGTCACTGTTTGATATCAGGGTTACTGCAGGATTTGTACCCACGGAATGGCGTACAGCGATAGTGGTCCCGCTCCACTGAATGCTGCCATAACAGACCACAGACAATATCGGCCTATAAGGCT
Source organism: Protopterus annectens (assembly GCF_019279795.1). Lineage (NCBI taxonomy): Eukaryota > Metazoa > Chordata > Ceratodontiformes > Protopteridae > Protopterus > Protopterus annectens. Next base: position 725,311,296 of record NC_056746.1, on the reverse strand, counting down.
AACTAGCCTGTTCTGCAAAGCTATGGAGTGTATTGTAATGGGACTCATGCACATAGACATGGGAAACCTACATACACTGGGTCCTACACATTGCAGCATTGTTGTCGGCAGATCTTGCCTGTTGGACCTGTTTGTATTCTTTAAACAGTTACCAGGTCCATCAGTGTTGGGACGGTTGTCCACACAACCTGCCTGGACCTTGCGCAACCCTTCAACACAATACCCCACGCGGCCATTATGCATAGGCTCAGTGACATCAATATCGACACATATCTCACACAATGGATTGCTACCTGTATCAGGTATAGCACCCACATGCTCAGTGCTGCAGGTGCCATGTCTGACTATACACCAGTTACACATGGCATCCCACAAGGCTCAGATCTGGGACCTCTCTTGTTCAGTATATATTTGTGTGATGTACAGTATATCACAGGAGGGATATGGCTGCCCATGTCCGCAGATGACTGCAAACTGGGTGACATAATCAACTCTCCAACTGGCACATGCATACTCATACAGGGTCTCACAGAGATAGGATGACTGGTGCCTGAGCCATGGCCTATAGCTACATGCCATTGGTTGCATAGTCATCCCCTTTGAGAATGACAACATGCCCACACATTACCACATAGGTAGTAATCCATTACATACGTTAGTAGATGTTATGGGTTTGGGGACACGAACTGTTCGTACTCTCGCATTTGACAATCACATTGCCAAAGTGGTTAGACAGTACTTCTACATAGCCCACTATATCCCACATGGTTTCACATGTTGATCACGTGTGGTCATTGTGCCCCTATACTCATCACAACCATGCTTGGTTACTATACCGTATTTGGGTTGTACCTTACCCGACACCTGAAGCAACTGTAATGGCCACAAATGTTACTCATCAAGCAGATGTATGGACTCACACGGATGCCCTGCACAGTGCAGATACAGTAACTCTAGCTCTACTCAGTCACTTACCACCTACACAGATGTGTTGTGTGCCTGTAGTTTAAGGCAATATCTGACCCAGAATTAATGGACATGCTCCACCTCAGGATATCCAACTCACTTGGAGCTACACACTCCAGGGACATATACCTCAGCACAGATGTTAATAGGACATGCTGGGGGGACAGATTATTATCCAAAAGGCTCCACTCACTGCAGAGTGTAGTCCCAGTTTTGCATAAGCAGAGCCACCCACTGACCACCTACAGGTGACATCTTGACAAATGGATGGGTGATCGTATGTGTACCCATGGGATATCTTCTGGGTCCCTGCTAGACAGAGGCACAATACACTAAATGTAAATGGGCTATCTTGTGTGACCTACTGTTCACAGGCACAGTTTTCTGATTTGACTGGGTTGCAGCAGCCAAACACACTCTGGCTATGCTTGTACATGCCCTAGGGCAGATAGCCTAGTATTAACCTCTGAACCTATGAAAATGTTTCTGATGCTCAATGTTTATTGCTGATACTGTTTGCAGGTTTTTATCATCTTTGCTTTCCCACTTTCTATGAACCGCTTAGGTATCTGCAGAACATATTTGATTATGACAGGGTTCCACTATATTATATACGTGTCTGTTGTCATATAAGTGCGAGCACAGGGCAGATTGCTGGATAGTGAGAGGTTCCTGGGTTAACACATGAGACTGCCTGATATGTGTGGCCCACTGCTGTACTCCAACATGGCCTAAGTGTGTGACCATGCCCATTTCAGACTGTCAGTGTTCTGTTGCCTGACATTTGTCTCATGTTTTCAAGTGTGTGAGCATGCCCAGTGTGACCTTTCAGTATGTTGCTGTCTGAGGTCCACTACATTTGTTGATGTATGTGTACATGTCCAATATTAAAATTTCTACTGCGTGTGTTGAAAGTCAGGTTCTGTTCTTACTGCAGGACTCACCTTTGTGTCATAACTCGACAGGGATTATGCTCTGCCTGCAGGGTTTCCATGGAATACTTTGCATAGACTTATCAACATTTCTTCATACAGGTTAACTACTGCAATACTGTCATGGTTCAGTACTATGACTGTAGTGCACAGTATCCTGGGTTTGAGGACCATCACCGCATATATTTTCATACTGAGCAGACCAGACTGCTTAAGGGCCAGTAGAGCAACTATGAGCATGTTGGCTTTTGTTCAGCTATGCCCTACTTAGATCCAGCTTGTCCAACATTGCTCAATATTAACCATCATTGCTGGACGTTGGCCAATATTACTCAACATTGACCACATTTGCACTAGTTGGTGTGTGTGATTTGGTTTACATATACTACATGGTGGTAAATGCTGTTTAGCACTGCTTTATATTGCTTAACACATGGCAATCATGCCTCAGGTGTTGATGCAGGGCTGCCTATGTCGGATACACATTCTACACTCCCTATACATGTTTGAAAGCAAGTAGTGTCAATGTAGGCATCCCTTTTACTATATGTGCGGGTCTGAGAGAGGTATAATTTCCAAAGTTCCTACTGAGCCAGTGTATGTGCTATGTGTTGCCTCTTTGCCAAGGCCAAAACATACTGGGCACTTCTCCTTCTGCCTACTGGGGCAGGCTCAGGTTCTTCTTCTTCCGAGTCACGCTCTGGCCTGTGATGGCCCTGGCAATGGTGGGGGGCTGTTTGGCCCGGGCCTATGCTGGTCCTGCTGCAGCTATTTTCGCTGGATCATATTATGTAGCATAGCACATACCATGACAATTTGGGTACATGAAGTTGGTGAGTACTGCAAGGCTCCACCAGATGTGTCCAGGCACTGGAACCATGATTTGAGCAGCCCAAGCATACGCGCAATTACATTTCGTGTTTGTGCTTGTGCCTCATTATAGCGTTCCTGTTCAGGTGTGTGTGCGCTTCTGATGGGTGTCATCAGCCACGGCTCCAGTGCATAGCCAACATCCCCCACTAGGTGTCCATGTGGGATGTCCCCATTGGCAAATGTCTGGTACAGCTGCGTCAGATGCCAGATATGGGAATCATGGTAGCTTCTAGGGAAGCCAGCACACACATTCAGTATTATGCCCTGGGCATCACACATGACCTAGCAGTTGATGGAGGGGAAGCCCTTGCAGTTGAAGTAGATCCTACCCCACTCACCGGCTGGTGCTTTGATGCGTATGTGCATGCAGTCTATTGCGCTCACTACCTCAGGGTATTCTGCTGTTTGCTGGAAGAGGCGCATATTGCTGGCCAATATCTCATGGGAATTGTGGAAGTATACATGATCACCGACATGTGCTGACATGGCATCCAGGAACTGGTGCAGTACCCTCGATGCTGATGCCTGTGATATTCCCATCATATCACCAGTTGGTCTCTGGAAGGTACCTGTTGCTAATATTCTTAGGCCAACACATACCTTAGTTTCCACTGGGATGGGTTTCCCTCTGTTGGTTCTGTGTGTGAGGTGTGGCCTGCACAGCTCAACAATTTGCTGCAAGTGGTCTCTGTCCACTCTATAGCGCTCCACTATCTCCAGCTCATGTAGCCCCTGGTAGGTTACCCAGGGCCTGTACACTCTTCTCCGTCTCCTCACTGTGGGTTGTCCAGCAGCATTTGCATTATCACCACCCTCAGCATGTTGCATATGTTGCCTTATAACAGCAATGGCAGCCCCTAACATTTTTTGTCTCAGTACAGCTTTTTCAGTTTTTACTTCTATTAGCTTACTGCAGTGTTGCAGTTTCTCTTGAGAGAAACATAATGGACTGTTGTTTGCAGTGTTTTAAGTGCTGGGCTGGGCTGGGCTAGTGTTCTGCCTGGGTAATTGCCTTATTCTGATTGTTTTCACCTGCTAGCTCTGCTAGTACTCCCTGGTAACTTCCCTACTATTTGGTGTGCTTCCCTTTTCCTTTCTGTTTCCTGAGGGGGGAGTGCCACCCACACAAGCGTAAACACACGCACAGCAGCTTACACGCGCGCACACATGCTTACACAGACTACAACTTGCTTATTCTTGTTAAAATGCGTGCACACCAGCGCAAACAAGCTTACAACTGTTTACACAGCTTTACATATGCTTACTCAAGCTTACACGCGCGCACACACGCTAACACGTGCGCACACTGTCTTACTCGGGTTTACTGGCGCGCACATGCGCGCATGCACACTCAGCAAGAAACTTTGGCGTTATCCACGGCATACACCTTCCATTTCTTGACTTTACCTGGCCTACCTGTTGACACACCTCTTTCAATAATATGTAATTGTCGGTTGACACATGACACTTTGCTCCAATGAGCTTCACTCCTTTCATACATACCCCCCCATGATGTCACCTATCTTCTACTCTGTTACTCCCCTTATCCTACTCCTACACTCCACTGACTGTGCTCATTTCCTATGTAAACTTGTGATTCACTATCCTAACTCTCATTTGCATAGGATTGCCTACTAATGCTTGGTTACATCTCTTAGACTGAGCTCCCCCCCCCCTTAGCAACCTCTACTCAGTGGCCATGTTGTCTTCAGCCTGCCATTCACTTGCATTGTAAATTCATTTTAGCTATAAAGGATCTTAATTATTAATTTTCTGGTTTTTAGGGTGCAGCGCATTTGCGCGGCGCTGCTCTACGGTTAAACCCCGGAGATCGGGATGAAAAAAAAAAAGTTATTTTATTTCTATTTTGCATCACTTCCCATTGCCAATGGCCATATTTTTGGCAATTGGCATGCTTCCTCCTATAAATGCATACTTTTTTGGAGGCTGTCATGGCTCCGTTTTGCTATTTGCAGAACCATACTCAGTTATCAACTGAGTACATTTCTGCAAATAACACTACTCCTCCTCAGACAGGTTTGGTTTCCCTGGATCACAAATTTACCTCATTTGCATAGCTTTTGCCTGCAATTGAGGTAATTTACATATCCAAGCCCTGTCCATTTAGGACTAGTTTAAGGAGCTCTGTTACATGCCCCTACTAGCTCTTCCTGGATCGCTCGGCAGACATGTTGGCTGCATGGAGTCTTACTCTACTCATAGACTCCGTGCAAGCCTTCATGAATCCAGCCTTGTGTGTATCCATTTTTGTTTCAAGTGAACATCCCTCACCAGTGTCAGTGGTGAGGATTGAGACTCCTTGATTACTGCCTCAGAGCAGGGATATCACACTTATAACAGTAAATATTCTTAGAACACACTGACTTATTGACAGCACCCAACAACCCGCCATACTCCTTTTTGGATGTATATAGTTTGGTGTTCGATTTGCCTTTGAGCTATGCTCAGTGATCATTTCTGTGGTGTGTTTGTGGTTTATGGTTTAAAAGTATGTGTTCACAAGGTTGTGTTTTTGTCTTTTCTTTCTTCTGTACCCTAGAAAACTGAAATAGTCCTGTCTGTGGGTCTGAAGGGCTCTCAGGTGATTGGTCCATCAGATCCACAGAGAGGCAGGGGAAGGAGTTCTGAACCTTGGTAGACTGCTAGATACAGGATAGAAGGGCACTATTATCCGTGTGCCAGTAAGGCAATGTGTTCTAAGAATGTCTACTGTTACAGGTAAGTAGGACTAATGCAACTGTAATTTATATAACAGTAAGGAAAGGACAAACTCCTTATTAAAGTGCCCATCAGTCTTACAAATAACAGTCTCACTCTAGCTCAGAAATTATACTGTGATGTAAAACAAAAGATGGGCTTTGCCAGACATAATATATTGCATTAGACAGCAGTCTTGTACAAATAATGAATCTATTGTAACTAAGAAGCCAGGCTCCACTATTGCATGAAAGGTGATTCCACCAAAATAATTCATTAAAAGGTACAAAGGTACAAACAGCTGTGCCTAAAAAATATTATTTATTATTTATTTAAATGTGTTTACTGGAAAAGTCTAACTGAGGAAAGAACCTTTTTTAGCAGATTCCTTGAGAAAGAAGCTTAAAAAATATTAATACAAAAGAAAACATAATAGTACAGAATGCAAGTACGGGAACACAGAAGTGCAAAACATAAGAAAGAAAAATGCATCAAAATATTATGACATTTACAGTGAATGAAACCTGCATCTAATATCACTGTGCAATTGCAACAGATATGCTTTATAGAAATGAACTGAAAGATGAGACACTGTGAATTTGCTAATCTTCTAAGAATTAAGAATGTAAAACAACATAAAAATATCATCAAGTACTCTGTATAAAAATGCGGTCTAGAAAGTGCTTATATAACTATGCTTCAGTGTAGGAGAGGACATGAGTTTGACCAAGTGTTGCTGAACAAAAAGACAATGAACAGAAGTGCATATTGAATAACTGCAGGCAAGCCATTCCCCACTTTTTCTCGTTCCTTTCTGTCCTTTTGAGTGAACAGCATCAGGCTTTCCATGTACCACTGTTCTTCCCATCACTTTTAGTACTGTGCTCTTACTGCTCTGTACCGTATCAAATACCTTTCTTGTTTCCAATACAGTCATCAAATCTGGATGCAGCATTGCAGATAAGAACCTCAAGAATAATTTACAGTGATATGTTGTCATTTCATTACTTAGACAAAAATGGCTTGATACTAAAGACGTGATAATAGAAACATTTATTTTGGCCACTGTAAAATATAAAACTTGTTGAAATTTTTTTGGCCCACAATAAAATCATAATTAGGCTAATAAAAAGTAGTTAAAAGTAATATATCTGTTCTGAAAGCACACCACAATTCTCAGATAGTATGGAAGACAGCACAGAGAGTATTATTTTATTAAATAACTCATGTGTTTAATAAATAAGCATCTGAAATCCAGAGTGCCAGGACAAGTTGTACCAAGAAGCCATAACTGGAAGGAAATAATCAAACTTGTCAGCAACACTTTATCACAGTAGAGTTGAAAATGATTTTTTCTTTCCAACTAAGTGCAAATTCTAAGCCAGCAGGCTTTGAAAAATGGTTCTAATTGCCTTCAGTCTGCAAAGTTCATACCTAGCACATTGTGGCATGTTATGATATATAGATATTCTTCAACTGAATGAAAATTAATGCATAACTGAGACTGTGGCACTTCTTCTATTACAGACTGTTTAACTGACAGATTAAGATGAATAATACGGATTCAACATGTTTGCTTGCTTACTTGCTTGACTGTATTCCTTTTTTTCCCCATTCATCTCAGTCCCATACTTTCAAACCAAACAATGGATATTATGACTACCTTTGTGGACAAATGATTGAGATTCTTTTTCATTCTTTAGGTCGAAAGTTCATATTTTAATATCCCTAGTAAGCTCAGTATTCATGAAAACACCACAATTAATAAAATGCTTCAGAGTTTCAAAGGTCATAGAAGAGTAACGTGACTTTCATTCGATGGAAGCAAAGTCAGCCATCACAAAAAATAATGGTTGCACTTTACTGACCACAACATAAAGTAAGAAGGTGTATTTTAACACATCCAGTTCTGCAGAGTATTAATCAAAATTAATAGTTCTTGGTGTATTTTCCTTGCTTCTGCCTTCCAATCTGAGAATCCCACAGATTTAGTATTCTTTCTCATACTCTGCTCTCCATACCAGACATGTGTTATAAACACTTATACTGCAGCAGGCACTGTATATGTGTGCACACTGCTGCACGTGCCACAATGACACACTGAAGAAAGGATAACCACACCTTCTCATTAGTTATGTCAGTGAGTGCTGTAATGCAGTCATACAACTGGGTACATGCACTCAGTAAATATGTTAGAATTCATTTTTCGTTATCTGCTATTCCTTAACTACATGTAACTGTATGGTGAATGATATGGCTAACAAGTGTGTTTAATTTTTCAGTCTCTTTGTATAATAACCTATTTAATGAAATTGATCCAAACAAGAAAGAAAGATCTGAAATGTGAATGGCAACTTTAAGATTCATCATGATCATGGGGTATGGTGCATTTATTTAGGCTATGGAATCATTTGAATGAAATTAGTACAAATATAAAATAAAATACAAAAATGTGCATGTTCAGGCTTTTTTAAAACCAGAATCAGCCAGAAAAGCTGCATTAGTACAACATCATCATCATCACGGTTCTAGTTGACCACGCAAAAGCACAAGCATCCTGAACAGAGAAAGTACCCAAAAAATTTGTTGAAATGTCCAATCGAGATCCTTTTAACTAAAAAACAGCACCTGTCACTGACCCTTACATTCAAGACCATACAATCAAATTTTCAGAATCTTTATTTTGCTAAAAATCAAAATTCATCTGAATGCCTTGTAATCAGTTAGCCCTCTCTCTACCAGCAGTGCCAAAAGATATACCACTGTCTTCACAACTAAACAAATGTTATATTTGATTTCTTGCTCCCATCACATCCATACCTTGGACTTTAATTCAAAAATTTCCACTAAGCCCTAATATAACACTGTGCTATATTTCAAGAATGACTACTTACTATATCTGTAGCTGTTTCTGTAAATGTATCTATTTATCTATTTCTCTGTATAGACAGAGATAGATATAAATGGGTATACTTAATATCTAAAATAAAGAACTCATAACATTGACAGAAAATGTTTGTATGCACAGAATGTCACCACTGTAAAATACCGACAGAAATACTAATTGTCAATACCGACAGTCTGTTCAAATCTACTGTCCTACAGTGCAGTCTTGGAATTATTAATAAATGTATAAATATATACATATACGTGTACCTCTCTCATATAAATATAAATATATATATATATATATATATATATATATATATATATACATACATATATAGATATATATATATATATATATATATATATATATATATATATACATATATATGGTATGGAGGTAATTGTGGGTGGGAGAGAGTTCCATAATTTGGCTATGGTGCAAGAGAATAGTGCTTCACCAGCAGAGTTATTGACTTTAGTGATCTGCAAGTGATTTTTATTGCTGGATCTTAGTGGTCTGGTGGTGAGATAGGGTTGGAGTAGATTCTGGAGGGATGGGACATTTAGTGGATGATTTACTAGTTTACCAGCCCAGTTCAACAAGTGGGAGACAGTGGTGACTACGGTAGGATGCCCCTGTGGCGAATTTGGCGATTTTGTTGTAGCAGGTCTCTTGCTTGTTTAGATCGCATTGCCTTAGGTTGGTATATATTGGACAGGCATAAAGTAGGGTGGAGATAAGATGAGAATTTGCTATTGGAATCTTTGCTGCTTTGGTGAGAGGTTGCTTATTTCTGTATAGCGCTCCTAGTTTTTTGTGGACTTTTTTTATGGTCAAGGATATGTGAATGTCAAATTTTAGTTTATTGTCTATTTCCACTCCTAGCAATTTAGTGTGTTCAGTTGGGTATATAGTGGTGTTGTCTTTTGCTGTGATGTTAAATGATAATAATGTGATGTTTATGCACTCACAAACAGAACTGTCTGCTAAACCAGCATATTTCAGGTTCTGCCAACCAGCATACTTCAGATGCAGCGCAGACTTTTTTCAGAAAGCATAAACCAGTTTTATAGCAGATACAGAAATAAAGTTTAGTTATAACTAGTATAAACATTCCACAATGCAAACTAAATCATTTGTGTCTGACGGAGAACACTTCTTAAACAATCTGAATTACAGAGCTACATAAGTATATTTTTTACACTTTAATTGTTCAGTGTTTCATATCAGCACTGCACTGGTTGCATTTATTTTGCTTATCAGTACTGCATTGTTTTTTATTTATTTGTGTAACAGTTCTGCACTAGTTTCTATTTATTTATTTGTTTCACTGAATTATTTACTTTTCTCTGTCCCCATTTATATCGTTGCTGATCTGTGGTTGAAGTTTTGTATAGTTTGTGACTTTTATGGGAAATCGTCCACCACTGCAAAATATAGTCTTGTCCCTGTCCCCTTCAATAAACACATCACACCAAATGACATTTGACGACCTTTATTAAACTTCCATAACATAGCTTTGTACACCAAAATCATCATTATCCCTCTACTCTATCTATCCCCACTGATAAAATAACCCCAATACCCCCAACCCACCAACAAAAAGAGAGAGGGTGGGTAGCAAGTTCACACCAAAATGTGATTGCTTACCCAGCTACACTTGTCTAAACCCTGTTAAGCCCCTCCCCATCCTTATCTCATTTCCTCTCAACCACCCCCTGCGTTCACTTAACCCTTTCACCTCCCCAACCCAATTAACTGCCACTAATATCAACCTAACCCCTCATGAAGATGTCCCGGGACAACTTAGTTTGTTGCCAAACTTCATTTGTACCAGTCATCTTCAATAAACACATCACACCAAATGACATTTGACAACCTTTATTAAACTTCTATAACATATCTTTGTACACCAAATTCATCAATTACAACTAACTATAATATAGTTGATTCTAAACACAGCATATCCTTGTAATGTTAATTAGGGCAGCGTACCTACTCACCCTGCCCAGTAAGCAGCATCCATACCTCTGCTCACCTACTTTACTTATGAATCAGCGTCCCATCTCACTTCATACACCATTCATTGAATTACCATCCACCAAATAAGCAGCATCCTTACCTCAGCTTGACAACTGCTCCTTTTCCTTTCCCCAGATCCTTGAAATGAACATTCAGACACCAGAGGGGGAACAGAAGAGGGCAAGCCCCACACTACTTGAACACAGTGCTCTAACATTCCTTAATAAGATGATTACTCAGACCTTCACTGTGCCTCATTCCAGTGGCAAGGGCAGCCTTCCTATCAAAAGCATCACCTTTCAGATCCACTTTCCAGGTCACTGCATGATGCCTTCTGAATTTCAGCAATCTTTAAAGAAAATAAAACAATAAATTCTATGTACACACCTACCAAGAATTACTTAACATGGAAGCACTGACAAGAAACCCTGTCACTCCCATCAAGTGTTGGCACCAGCCCCCCCTTTTTTTAATGTTATGAATCATATCCCCTTGGACAAGAATGATAGGTGCTACCCACAGAAATAAGAGCATCACTACAGAGCCAGTAGTCTAATGACTTTCTATGATCCTAAGATTGTTATGACTCCCCCCATCTACCTGAACCCCATCCACAGTGACATACTGTGATGAGCACTAAATAAAATAAATTACATGTAACCTCATCAAGCCCACTGCAGGAACCCAAGCTCTTACCATGGCCAAATGGCTGTTGCTGTCTATACTATTGAATGCAAACACCCAAAACAGGGACAACTTTCCAACCTTGATCTAACCTACTGAAACGGTAGTAAAACAGGTTGTACAACCAATTAACCTTGAAATAAAAAGCTCAAATGCCTGTTCTTTTCTGGCTAGCAATGTAATCCTCTACCAGAATCATCTTAGAAATCCACTTACTTTAGCCAGTAACTGTTGCCCACTTGAGCTCCCCATGTGTAACCTCCTCTCTTTCCACTGCATCCATCATCTGTGAACTCACTGTGTAGTGCCGCAACTGGTACTCATGACACCACCTTCTACAAAGAAAAGGACAAAAGTAAAAACTCTAAAATATAAAGAGAAGGTTCCACCTTATACCCACCTATTCCAAATTATAGCAGCAACATTCCAGACCCCCCATCTACAAGAAAGAAAAGGGGACATATAAATCATATAAAATACATAACACACATTCAAAAACATCTTCAAAGACAGCCTATCCCTACCTTCCCCCACTATGGCTGAGTTACAGCAGGCATGCACTGTGAACAACAGCATTGTGAAAGCCCGTGAAACCATGAAATGTCCTCTGCAAGTACCACAATTGCAGCCCCGCTATATGAGGGCATGAAACACCAGCCGGTCACCACCAATGTCTCTCCAAGCTGGATAACACACCCAAACTCATCCCACAGCAATAGCAGCAAATGTCAAAGGACATGATGTGTGCCCATCTCTCAGCATTACTTCCCAACCCTCCCCCTTGACAGTTAACTTTACCCGTGTCTGCATGAGAGCACAGTCTGCAACATACCACTCAAGTGTACTTCATTACTAGGAATGTACCTCATTTGGGTTCTTAAAATCTTAATGTTCCTCAAAGTTCCACATTGAAAGGGCCTGCGACACATTCAGTGTTAGAAATTTTTTAACTGATATCCATGGTAAAAAGAACTTACATATATCAGTTTAGTAACAGATCTTATTCCTAAGTAAAACCTGCATATTTTAACCATCCTATGACCCTCCCAGTTGAAACTGCCAGCCAGCCGCTAGCACATGCTCCACACCCTGCCCACCTGCTCCACACCACAAGGGCTAGAGTTTACCCTTTCTAGAAATGGAAGGCTAAGAGCTGTGGTCTGAAGCTAATCTAATCCAAGCTCAGCCAAAGCAATAAACCCACCAAACCACCAGGAACAAGCCTACTATCTACCTGTGGTAAGGCCGCTATACCCAAACGTTCACCAATGGAACAAGCAGCAGACATCCTAACAGAGTGGCACAGTGACACCTACAGCTCCTATATAAGAACTTCTCTTTCTCTTCAATCACACTCAAAATTGTCCTGTCTACTGTATTCTCTTCTTCTGTTTCCCTACTGTTCAGTTCGGCTGTCTTTTCTTTCCCAGAAATTTCCCACTCAGCTTTCTCTCATTTCTCTTTCCCAGATCCAGAAAAAAAAAAGAAAAAAAAAAAAACTTGGAATATTACAAACACACATAACTAAATATACATTAGGTATACTCTTCCTTGCAATTATCGTCACTCCAACATATAATTTGAGGTTTACAGAACAGCAAAGCTAAACACTCCCTTCCTAAATGAGAGAACATTTTAGTGGTTACCTCAAAACCACATAAACAGTGCAAAGGAACAGGTATTGCATCTGGAATCATTTCTGAAAGTATGAAGCACAATGCAATGCTTACAGTAGTATTTACTTCTGCAAGTTGTCCACAAACTGGATTTTGCACCCACATGCATTTTCCATGTCTGCTCCCTATGGCCATACTGCTACACCATGCATGCGCACTGAATAGCCAATATGTGGGCTGCCTCATACCCCACGAAAACAGTCTTATCAGAAGGCTAGTGTATCATTTTTCCCCACAACTATGCCTTACCTTCTCTGCCTCCTCCACACTCCCCCAATCAATCCACCACTCCCCTTTTTTTTTCTTCCCCCCTTCATGACAAGTAGGAGATGAAGTCATCAAAAATGGGAGCACAAAGGCCCAAAATGGGGACACCTCAAACACCGCTCCCACAAACTTCAAAATCAAGAGAACAGACACCACACCAGCACGAACACAACAAAAGGCACAAAAACCAAAACTCAATGACCGCCACCCCTCTCTGACCCCAACCCTCCATAACCCGCTGAAACCACAACTCCATGAAAAACGCACCAAACATTGAATTGCGCATGTCAAAAACATAACAAGATCCAAACCAAGCTCACAACATTTAGAAAGATTCCCTTTTTTTTTTGCAGGAGAAAACAACTCTGGATCTTAGAAGGGCATGATAAAAGTCCAAGCCAAAGTATTATGCTATCATTCTCTACCAAAAGGAAGACACAGCAACTGACACACAACTCCTTGTTTCTAAGATAAAAAAAAAAAAAAAAAAACACCCCCGGATTCACGAATCCTCCGTGTAAGACTTAATAAGTCTTACTCAGAGGCTGCAGTTGAACAGTATGACGTCAGCATGCCATGAATATTCATGAAGGCACGCTGACTCAACTGTAACTCTTACATGTACCGAGTATGAAAGCAGGGGACGTGTCCGACTGCCGAGCAGTCTAAATGTCCACGCCCCTGCAAGTGTAGTAAAAGCAAAATGTCAACACACAAGAGCAAGTTCACTCAAATGTACTTGCACCCAACACCACACTCCCTGACACTGTAAACCCCCATCACAGTTATAAAAAGTAAAATATTTATTTTTTTTTAAATCCACAATATAGCTGCCCATATTTGCGCGTGTGTGCGCGGGTGTGCCCATTGCTTAGCTATAGTTAGCAATTCCGACATGGAAGAGCATAAGAAAGAATGTTTATGCAAATCACATCAAATTACAATAGCGTAATAGTAGAGCGTATACACAAAGAGGAGGCATTCATGGTTCGAGTCCCACCACTCCCCTTCTTATTTATGTTTTAAATCAGTATTTGAAATAACACCAGACATATATGATTAAAATTTTATTAAAAGCAGTGAAATGGCCAATATATCAGTGAACAAAATATATATTTTTAAAGGATCCAGATATATAATAGCCTGCCGTTAAGCAATGCTTTATCCAGCTAAACAGAGGTGCCCATAGATTAATAGCGCTTTACCCAGCTAAACAGAGGTGCCCATAATTTAATAGCACTTTACCCAGCTAAACGTATTTGCGCGGACGTGCACACCGCGCCAACCAGGGCACTGTAGGGCACTGGGAGCAACGTAGACCTAAGTTGCTTAAACTCAGCCACATCCCCTAGCCTGTCTAGACAGTATTAAAATAAAAGAATGACAAGGTTCGAACCCAGAACCCTGTGCATCATAATCAAAGCACAGAACCACTAAGCCATGACAACATAGGGGAAGCAGCCACTATTAACATTCATAAATTTACGAATGGTAGATTAACCATTACTAAGCAGGTCTGCAGTCAGCCGAGAATTTTACAAAACGGCTAATCAGAAAACAGTGCGGGAAATGCAGCATATTTAAGCCCCACAGGCAGGAATACACGCCATAACTAATTGTAGCTCACATCTGCAGTTAGAATGTCTGGTGCTGGAGGGGGAACACGCTTCCAAGCGCAACATTGGGGCATCGAGGAGTCCAAATACATGGTTTGGCTCCTAGTCCACCGTCAAGAGACAAGACTCCTGCAGGGCCAGTTCCAAGGGATGGAGTACAAGGCAGAGGCTTGGAACTGGTTAGCTCATGACCTCACCAGTGCCACAGGCGTTCCTCGGACTGGTGAGCAGGTCCGTCACCACCATGCAGACCTGAAGAGACGAAAGCAGGACCGCCTGAACCAGTGGATACAGGAGGCCCATGGGATGCAGAATGCCCCACAACTGAGTATGTAGCCATGGAATGCAGTATGTAAGAATTGATAATTGAGTATGTATAACAGATAGGTATGTCTCAATACCCCTTCATTTACTTTACAGCTGCAGGTGACCATGCTACGAATCAGAAAGCCTATGCTGATAGGCTGCTCAGGCTGTGACACCAGGCAGGTTAGTGATTATTCTGCATGTATTGTTATATAAAATATGGGAGAGAGCATGAAAGAAAGTGTCGTAGTCCAATAAAACAGCCATAGAATCGCCTGAATAAGTCCTCTGCATGTACTGTCAGATAAAAACGTCAGAGAGGCAGAAAAAGAGTGTAGTAACCCATTAAGAAAGGTAACATATGTCTGGAATAATATCTCTGCAGGCACTGTCATATAATATAAGTGAGTGAGCCTGAAAAAAGATTGTTCTAACCTATTAATAAAGGTATAATATGTCTTGAACATGTCTGCCATAAACACCATTAAAACAAATAAAGGAATGAGTCTGTGGAAAAGTGTGCAATGTCATTAATAAAGGTCTAAAACCCAGAGAGTGTCTGTGTCACAGAGTCCGAAATGTTCTTGTACCCTTGCATTATACAAACAGTACTGGTTGAAAATGTGCTGGCAACCCAGAGTTATGCAGTCCCATATAAAGTGGGTGATGGAAGTGCTAGTAGCTGTGAAACATATATACAGTCCACAATACTCAGTTACTAGCTGGCATGAATAAGTAAACCTGGCACACATGTAGCATGTAATTATTCACCAGAAATGTGAGTGTGTGTCAAGAAATGCAGGGTTCTGTACAAATTGAAGTGAAAATGTCATGTGAAAACATCCCAGATATGTAGATAAAGAAATATAAATGCAATCAAGAAATATGTAGCATTAACATCTGCAGCCTGGACAGTTAGTATGTCAGATATAGGTCAGGCATATATTGAACTAGCCAAACCCATGACACAACCTAATGTATGGTGGCAAGTGTAATAATACAGGTAGGGGATATACACTTTCAGTCACTAGGAATGTAGTGTAGACCAAAAGGTCATTATAAGATGTTAACCGAGGTTTTTTCTACACCCTACTGTATGTGCATAAACCATGCAGTTCCACACCTCTTAAATATTTGTTGGGACATATGTCCTATTGTTCTATAAATATTTGCATTCACGTTGATGCATGTGACCTGTTTGAACACCACAATCATGGTGGCCTGTTGCTCCCAAACATCCCTGCATGCTGTTGGAATAACCACTGTGGTTCAATAAATGCATGAGTTATGCTTGCTGTTCAACTGTTGTACCCTTGGTGTGTTGGGTTAATGGGAATATTATTGCATGCTGTTACAACTAATCTGGAATGCTGTTCTGCTTATGTTGTATTTAAACACACCTAATCAGAGAACTTATGGGAAGGCCGGTGCCAGCGGACCCACCTGTCCCAGCTCAGCCGGCGAGTGCACCTGGCACCAGCAGGTCTGGTGCCCAGCCCGGGCTCCCCTCCTCCGTTGGTCCTGTGCCACCTTTGGGTAAAAGCGCTGCAGGGGATGGGACTCGTCCCCAATGTGCAAGTGTGGGTGGAGAAGAGCCACATGTCACCCTTCGTAGGGTCCGGGCTGTGGTGCGTAGGGAGCTCCAGCGTTCACTTGCTGATCCCCTACGTCAGCTTGAGGGGAGAGTGCCGCATCTCTCGGGTGAGCCTGCCCGTCCTACTTAGCCCCCAGCACAGCCACCCTCGGGGCTGTGAAGGTGCAGTGGTGACTGCCCATGGATGGGGATCTCAGTTCCACTGTTACCATCTGTGGGCTCATGGGCTTGCGATTTCCAAACAATCTTCCCCGTCAATTGTGTTCACCCACCCTATGTGTCAAATTCCGCCCCTGTATGTGTCTTGTTTGTCTTGTCTACCTCCCCAACCTACCTCCCCAAATATACCTACTTCCTCTACCTCACATTCCACTTTCACCTAAAAAAAAATAAAAAAAAAAGGGCAATCTGTTCCCACAAAAAAATTACACCCCATACATAACTGCCCATTTCGCACACATGTCTGCTGGACATGTAAACCTATAATTATAATTGGCAGTACAACAGACTTTGTTGTCCTCAACCCTCTGTCAGGGGTGGAAGGTTGCAAATTTCACACCAAATTACGAACATATGCACAGCTGTTGCTGGTAAAGAAATGGGCAGCTATGGGCCTTCCCTACACCCTTCCTGCACATCCCAGCTGGTTTCCCTACTGTCTTTCCCTCTTTGTGCCCCCTTTTTCACCACTTTCCTATCTCCCCATTTTCTTTTCTTTCAAAGAAATTAGCGCGGGGATTAGCGGGAGTAAGCACTTTTAAGCAGTAGTTAGCAGGGGTGCGCGAGTGAGAGCTTGTGTGTGCTTAGCTAAGCATCGCTAAGTGTCACGCAAACTCACACAAACCCGCTTACAACTGCTTAAAAGTGCCTTAGTCACTCTGTATGACAGGGCCCTTGTATTGCTCAGCAGCAAAATAAAATACACCTATTAGTCTTGAACCCTAGACCTTGGGCTCACCAGTCTGCATGAAGTACCACTACACCACAGCAGATATACAGTAACTGGGTGCTGAAAGAAATATATAATGCATTACAATGAGTGAATGTAAAGGGAGAATAGGAATGGCAAAACACAAATCATGTTCTGTGGCCCTTGACCAGCAAGTATTGTGGAATTGCATGACATGACTGTGAAAAGAGAACCAGCCATGTAAGTAGGGAATAATGTTACAGTAGCACCTTACAAACCCCACACAGTATCAGAGCAGGATAAACACTGGCATATTTGAATAGGTCAGAGGCCAGACCTCCCAACTGTGACTGGTTTACAGGGATGTCCCTGATTTGCAGACAAATGTTAGCTGTGCCCCTCAGACTCCCTGTGAAATGTAGTAACAATAGGCAGAAATGTGGGGAATGCCACTTAATGATAAATGTCAATAAGTGAGAGTAGACACTGCTTGCACGTCAGAAAAAGTGTAGCAATACACATGCTCAGAATCCCCCAAAGTAGCAAATGCAAAATATCTGAAATATATCACAGGTGTATCCCACTGATATGTACCTTTCCCTGAGGCTGTTCAAATATATACTTGAGAGTATCTGAGGCCTGGAAGAGTCAGAAACACACAGGCATATCAGCCTGTCTGCTGTTACACACTCTGCGAATAGCTGTAGAATGAATTTCACAAGCATGCCCTTATGTAGGAGTACAACACAGAAATATCAAAGGATGTAACCATGTACTGCTAGCAACCAGCTGTGACAATGCCATTGTTCAGGTGCTGAAAAGACTGGTCTGGTGCACAGTCAATGAATACTAGGCTAACCTCTGTCTACCATCTGGATATGTCCACAGGTGGGAGCTACTCAGACAGTTTACTAGCCTTTATAGGCTTACAGGTACACAGCAACTCTGCATGTTCAGTAAGATAAACATCACACGATAATAAATAATGCACTCTGCAGTTCTGCACCCCTACCCAAAGGTACTATAAACCCGTGTAGTCAGGCACAACCAAGGGTGTAGGTAGGCATACACAGTTGTGAAATATGTCCAGTTGTCCTGAGCAGACTGTGCTAATGTCAACACAAACAAACCACCAACTGTTCAGAAGTGAGTAACATACTAATGACAGTGTAGCAGTTCACAAACAGTGCCTGTGCCTGATATTCATAATTGGTAGTACAACATACTTAGTTGTCCTCACCCCTCTCTCAGGGGTGGAAGGTTTCAAATATCCCTCCTAATGTATTGCATATGCACAGCTGTTGCTGGTAAAGAAATGGGCAGCTATGGACCTTCTCCACACCCATCCTGTACATCCTGAGCTGGTCTTCCCCTCTTTGTACACCCTTTATCACCACATTCCTATCTCCCCATTTACTTTTCTGTCAAAGAAATGAGCACAGGGGTTAGCGGGAGTGAGCACTTGTAAACAGTAGTAAGCGGGTTTGCAACAGTGTGCACATGTGTGCACTTAGCTTAGCATTGCTAAGATATGATAAGCTAAGCCAAGCTTAGCTTAGTATTGCAAAAATAAAATAAGCTAAGCTAAACTTAGCTAAGCATCATGCAAACCCGCGCAAACCCGCTTA
The DNA here is from genome assembly GCF_019279795.1 of Protopterus annectens. Taxonomy (NCBI): domain Eukaryota; kingdom Metazoa; phylum Chordata; order Ceratodontiformes; family Protopteridae; genus Protopterus; species Protopterus annectens. The sequence continues at coordinate 725,292,214 of NC_056746.1, read as the reverse complement.
CAACTGCTTAAAAGTGCCCCCTAGTCACTCTGTATGACAGGACCCTTGTACTGCTCAGCAGAAAAATAAAATACCCTTGTTAGTTTCAAACCCCACACCTTGGACTCACCAGTCTGCATTATGTACCACTAAGCCACAGCAGATATACAATAACTTGGTGCTGAAAGAAATATAACATGCATTAAAATGAGTGAATGTAAAGGGAAAATAGGAAAGCCATAGGAATACATTGCAATAACTACTGTTGTATGCCAGTTAATTCTCTAATTCAAAAAGAAAGTACATACTCCCATGTATCCAGTGTTAGCATTAGGAGGTGTACTGGAAGAAGCAACAGTCAGGTTTCAGTACAATATGCATTTCACTGGCTACAACCCAGCTTCAGATATGAGACATATACCAAACTTCTGACTGAGACAACAGTGTCCACAGCAAACAAGCATGGTCCCCACCTTGCAAAACTGAAAGGGCTATGCCAACATATCCTATCATTTTATAGCAGTGTACTGAAATCACAGTGAGAACGGCAATTACCACACAGCAGGCTGCATGCAATTACTAAATAGTGGACACCAATTGGTGCAGAGGCCATCACATGCACATGTGCAGATACCTAGAAAAGCAGCCTGTATCTGCTGTCCACACATGCAATAATATCATTGCAACAACTGGGAGAGAGAGAGAGAGAGCATGAGCGAGTGAGAGAGAGAGACAGACAGAGACAGACAGACAGACGGATACAAACAGGCAGTGGGAGACAGACACTGAAAACAAACAGCAACAACCAGAGGAAACCAAAACCTCAAAAAAAATAATAAATAAATAAATAAAAATAATACAACACCTACAACAGACAGAGGTGAAGAATACAAAGGTAAGGTATATCACAGATATGTATTTGCTGACATCCAAAAGATGTGTCTGAAGGGTACCCTACATACTGTGAATCATCCATATGTGGCAGCAGTCCGTATGTATATGTACATGCACATTTGCATAGGGCAAGGGACATACTGCAATTGTTAGTGAAGGCCGGACATATGTATGTTGTTGAAGGCAGCTATGTGCACATATGTATGTAGGTTGTAGTGTGTGGCATTGAAGAAAGCAAGCAGTGCCAGTATATGTCATGTGGTGTTAAACGCTGTGGGACTGAGCTACAGGCAGTGAGGCCTGCTACAGCTATATGGCCTGAGGACAGCAGAATGCATTCTGCACAACATTGTGCAATAGTATTACATAACCGTATGTCTCACAACTGTTGCATAATTGACATCCCCACCATGAAAGGTGGGCAGTATATGTGCCTATATGCGCAGCTATATGTACAGCAATGGATGTTTACATGTATGTGTGTATATACATGTATATATATATATATATATATATATATATATATATATATATTTGTGTGCATAGATATATAGATATATATATGGATATATATAGATATATATGGGTATATATGGATAAATATAGATATATATCGATATATATGGATATATGGATATATATATAGATATATATAGATATATATGGATATATATGGATATATGTAGATATATATAGATATATATAGATATGTATGGATATGTATGGATATGTATAGATATGTATAGATACGTATGGATACGTATAGATACGTATAGATACGTATAGATATGTATAGATATGTATACATATATTTTTATATATATATATATATATATATATGTATATAATATATATATATATATATATATATATATATATATATATATATATATATATATATATATATATATATATATATATATAGAGAGAGAGAGAGAGACACATGGGGTCATATGTACTGCAACAGGTGCCTGTTGTCCAAGGCATGGACTGAACACCAGTGTTGATACTGCAGTGCCATACCTCATTCCAAAACACCTTACGCAGTAACTGCCACATAAGTGGTAGCCTGCCTAACACTGAAGGTGTCAGAAGGGTACACGGGACACAGGTGGACAGTAAGCTCCCCTTTGATAATCACAGTGCCACAGTAGTCATGTAATCTGTCTACGTGGTACGTGTCATCACAAAAGGTGTGTCATATAGGGAAATATAGGTCGGTGTTCCCCTCTACTCATCACAATGCCCCATGTGGTATGTACCTCACATGAAAACTACAGCAAGTGGAAAGGCCACAGACATACCTAACAAAGAGTAATACTGCCCTCAAACACATGACCTATGCAGACAGACTCACAAAACCACAGCTAGAGTGTGTTGCATACCACCCACCCAGAGGTTACCACTGCCGGACATACAGAGGTATGTCACACCCATAGCAGTCGGCCAACCACCATGACAACACCTCACAATCCCTCCGGGCTACATGACCTAGGGCCCTAATCCTTGTCACCTCACTAAACAGCACATGCTGGAGGTACAAGTTCCTATCCACAAATATGCCATACTCTGGACTAAACCACCCAGCATTAACAAACAAGGCTCCTCATTAGCAGATGTCATACATACCCCTGATGATTGTTTTGGAGATAGGTAATATGCCCTGGGAGTCACCTCTGTGTATCCAGTTGACAGGGGCAAGTGAAATCACATTACATGTGTGTCAAAGGCCAGGGTAGCATATGGCTAGGTTGCTGTAGGCACTAGGGCCAATAGCGTATTACCTACCTATGACACAATGCACACACACATGTACTCAGTGCAATACCTGCTATGTGAGGTGGAATGAGTGTGACAGTGACTGTGTGCAAGGTTTGTAAAGGTGTGATAGCTTAGTGTGAGGTTGTGTCTGTCATGGTAGTTTGTGTCCTAGGTGTGAGGCCAGAGAAAGATTTGTCAGTTATTGGTATGCAGACATAGTAGGATGGCATATGCTGTGACGTAGTTCCTTGTGTACGACTGTGGTGTCCCAATGTAGGCTGAAGCAATACATTTTTATTTATTTATTTATTTATTTAACATTTGTTAACCGGGCTGGTCCAGCTGGATACATTTCCATTTTCAGTGGAGGCCCGGGGAGAAAAGCTCCAATTTCAACAACCGCCACCACAGCAAAAAAGGTTTAAAATTGAATACACATTAGTCTAATAGATACAACATACATCAACAGCTCATTTTACAGCATGTAAGTCTAGGGCAGTCCATAGACATTATTAGAGGTATATTTAAAACCTAGGTAAAAATAGTTACACAGACAGTAACTTTGCTATGGTTAATTTACTAAACATATTATCAGAAAAATAGTTAGGGAAGAAAAGGAGGAGGTATAAAGCAAAAGGCAGGAAATACTACCAACAGGATACATTCTTAGCTAAGTAGAAAGGATAATAATTGTTGTCAAGTAGTAGAGATTATTTGAGTTGCCTCTAAAGTAGAGGGATAGACAGGAAAGAGAAGAGAGGAGTAGAAGGGCAAGAAATGACAAGAGATATCTAGAGATTCAGTCTGGGAAATAACAAGGGCATAGCCAGTGCTTTTTAAGATATTTCTTAAGATTTTGCTTAAAGAGAGAAAGGGATGGAATTGCAGTAAGGTCAGAGGGCAAGAGGTTCCAATGTTTTCCAACAGTATTTGAGAAAAGTGAGTCACCAGCTAAGTTGTTAGACTTGGTGGTCCTAGCTAGAATTTTATTGGAGGAGCGTAAGGAATCAAGGTTCCTGTAGGGTAATATAAGGTTGTTTAGTACTGGAGTATTGTTAGGTTGATAGAAGATTTTATGAGTGATGGTAAGTTGGGAAAGTAACAGAAGTTTTTTTTAGTTCTAGCCAGTCTAGTTGACGAAGGTTAAGACAATGGTGAGTTCTATATGGGTTTCCAGTGGCAAATCTAGCAATACTATTATAGGAGTTGGATAGTTTGGTAAGATTACTTTTTTTAGATTAGTGTAAATGGGGGCTGCATACAATAGAGTTGAAATTAAATGGGAGTGTGCAATAGTCCTTTTGGCAGTTGGAGTCAGGAAAGATTTTATCCTATATAGGGAGCCCAGTTTTTTATTAACAGATTTAATAGTGTTATTAATGTGAATGTCAAAGGTGAGGTTGTTATCAATTGTAATACGTAATAGTTTGGTGGAAGTGTCTGGGGATATAAGGGTACCATTGCTAGATTGAATGGAGAAATCTATGGGGGGGGGACTCGCTGTTTGTTGTAAACAGTAGTAACTTGGTCTTTTTAGTGTTCAGAAGAAGGCACTGTTTAGAGAACTATGTCTCTACGGTGTTAAAAGCTGTCTGGGTTAGAGACTGCAGTTCAGAAATAGAGCTGGCAGAGCATATAATAGTGGAATCATCAGCATATTGTATACAGGTTGTTTGAGGAATAGCTATTTGAAGGTCATTGATGAATAATGAGAAAAGGAGAGGACCAAGAATGAAACCTTGAGGGACTCCCAGGGAAATAGGAAGGTGTGAAGATAGTTGATTGTCCCAAAGAACTGCTTCATGTCTATTACTAAGGTAGGACTTAAACCAGAGAATTGCTTTGGTGTTTAGAGGGATGGATGACAGAGTGTTTATGAGTAATTGATGGTTAACCATATCAAAGACTTTAGATAGGACGAGAAAAAGTGCTGATGAGAGACTGGTATTATTACGGTTATTATTAATGGTATTTGTAAAGGATAGGAGAGCTGAGGTGGTACTATGATAAGGCCTAAAACCATGCTGACAGTTTGCTAGTATGTTATGTTTTAGTAAGTGGTTCATTAGCTGTTGGTGAATGCATTTTTCCATAATCTTAGCTATTGGAGAGAGGAGGGCTATAGGCCAGTAGTTTGAATAGTCAATAGCATTACCTCCTTTGTGTAAGGGAATAATATGAGAGATTTTCCAGAGATTGGGAATGGTTCCTTCAGTTATGGTATGGTTTATCAGGATGGATATAGGATAGGCGATAACTTTGGCAGCTTGCTGGAGGTATTCAGATGGTAAGTTATGGGCTGAGGGGGTGCAAGGCTTGAGGTTATGGATAAGTTTATGGATGTAGGAGGTGGGGATGGGTTGTAGTTGGAATGTTGGCTGAGTATTAGGTAAGGAGTTAGGGGGATCAGAGTTGTCTGTAGATAATTGGTTGGCTAGAGTTTGTATGGTGTTTGTGAAGAAAGTGTTAAAGGCATTGGCAGTTTGATGAGAGGTATTATTTTCAGACCCTAGAGGTGAAGGAGTGCTAGAGTGGCCTGGGTGAAGGAGGTTGTTCACACTTGCCCAGAATTTTTGTGGATTTTTGTGGTGATTTTGCTGCTGCTTGCTATAGTAGTTTTTTATCAGAGAGAATAGCTTTTTTGTAGCATTTCTCAGCTGTCTAAAGGTTTGTTGATCTGGGGTATTTCTGGTTGCTCTCCACTTAGCCCAGGACTTATTTATAAGTAAAATGTTTTGTCTGGTATCTTTAGAGAGCCAAGGGGCAGGTTTGGATTTTGTTCTAATGGATCGTTTAGGTGTGTGACTGTCAAGGATAGTTAAGAATTTATTGTTGAAATATATAGCAGCTTCTTCAAGAGGTAGGGTTTTTAGAGGGGTCCAGTCACAGGCACTAAGTTCCATTTGAAATAGTACAGGCTGGAAATTTTTCTTGAATCGAAAGGTCCTATAGTTGGGAGTATTATTAATGTCATTCCTTTGTCTAATGATGTAAGTGAGCATGTGGTCACTTACATCATCAGGAAAAGTTCCTACTTTATAAGTTTGTGCTTGTTTATTGATCAGTATCCAATCTAGTATAGTTTCTTTATTATTAGGTTTGTTGATTCTAGTGGTCGTGGAGATAGTTTGATTAAAGCCATGCAGGTTGATATGAGAGGAAGGATTGTCTGTATTTATAGTATTCCAGTCAGTGTTAACATCTCCAAGAATAATAGTTTCTTGTGGGAAAGTTGTAGATAACCAACATGGGGTATCTTCTATTGTAGAAATATTTTTGCCTGGAGGTAGATAGATGCAGATTATATATAGTGCTTTGGTGGGATTGAGTTGAAATTTGGTGATTAAGAGTTCAATTTTACTATTTTCAGGTGGGTTATAAGGTATAGAGGAGATGTGTAGTTCATTTCTAAACAGTAAGGCTAATCCACATCCTTTGCATTTTACTCTATCAAGTCTTAGTATATTGTATCCTGGGGGGATTATTTCATTATCTTTAGTTGTAGGTTTTAACCAGGTTTCTGTAAGGCAGAGGATATCAAAGGAGTGAAAGTCTAGAAGGGCATGGAGATGGGCAACTTTGTTGTTAATACTGCGGATATTAAGATGACCTATTAGTAAGAAGTTAGAGGGGCTGGGCTTGGTAGTTAGGGTGTTGGGAGGGGTACTAAGAATAGGTGAAGTAGAGAGATTGGTAGGGCCTGGGTTAGGGTGGATGTCACCATCTTGTAAGGAGGGTGAGTTTAGTGCTAAAAGAGGGTGAGAAGTAAGGACAGGTAGAATTTTTATTTTTTTTATTGTGGGCTGGTATAATTTTAAGTGTGTAAGGCGATGATATTTTGGTATCAGGTAGCTAGAAGTAGAGGAGATATTTATTAGGGGATGGGTAAAGGCAGTGTTGTATAGTGATGTTTGTTTAGGAGAGTAGTTGAAGAAGTAGCAGTTTGCATTTTCAAAAGAGGTAAGGAGATAGGTAGTGGTCAGGATAGGAATAAGAGTGGCTGAGAGTATTACCAAGGATAAGATGATTTTAGTTATTGTAGACATATTACTTAGTAGATGCCACTGAGTCTGGTAGGTAAGGATAAGATATAGTAGTATCAGATAAGAAGTGAAGATCAGGTAGTTGAGAAGAGAATAGGCTACAAGTAAAGGAGTTTTCTTTAAGTTGTATATAGATAAGTTATGGAAGTAATGGAACAAAATTTGATGAGTAGAGAGTTGTAAAAAGATAAGGTGGGGAGGAGGAGATGAAAAGCTTGTATAATGACAGAAGTTGTATGGGAGGTAACAAGTTAAGGATGTGTGGGAAAAGAAGAGAAAATATTAAAGGTGGAGAGACTGATGAGAGTAGTATATGTAGGATTGTAAGAGGGAGGGTGTTGGAAAAGCTGTAAAATATGGGTGTGGCTTAAGGTAGATTAATTAGAGTGTGGGATAGGTTGGAGGGTGTGGTATGGGAAGTATAAGGGTAGGACCATTTGGGGTGGGTGGGAATTGGGGGTAGGGTAGAGGAGCGGAGAGAGCCCGTAGGGCGAATGGAGCTGGCAGCACCAAGAGGTGCTGAGAGGCAATCAGTTATAAAGTGGGACTGTACTTTACAAAACTTAGCAGGAAAATAGGATGTCTTAGAGAGACTAATTCCTATAAAAAGTTGGTGTAGTCCCTTTAGTCTTAAGTTTTATGGGAGAAGGAAAAATAAGACGCAAATAGAGACAACAAACTTTAGATAAGGTAAGTTTTTAGCTGTTCTGTCTTTCTGCCTAATTGACTACCAGGTTAAAGTCTACAATTTTGTTTCAGGGGGTTAGCTATGTGGTTAGTTAAACTTGGATAGCTAAAAGTAGGTTCATACAGCAACTCTAGTAAAGTATATTATACTGGTAAGATACTGGGATTACAGGTTGTGTACTTTACTGCCCTCTAGTGGTCCAGTAAAGGAAGTACACCTAGTCTCAAAACAAGTTTGTAAAGAGAAAAAGGGGGAAAAGAGGGATTGGAAGGAGTCAGGGAGGGTCCACCGGTGTGCTATCCCAAAAACAGGAATATGATAAACAGTAAAATATGTTAGAGTTACATTTAAAATCAGCAGGTTATCACCTACACAAATGAGGTAGTAGGAAACACTTCAAGGTATTCCAGGGTGGGTTCTACCGATAGGGTATTCTTTCCATTTGGAGGTTCCTTATAAGTATTAGGTAGCTGTTGGGCAGATAGCCCTTATCAGAGCAAAAGGCCACAAGATAAATGAGGTAGTAGGAAATACTTCAAGGTATTCCATGGTGGCTTCTACCGATAGGGTATTCTTTCCATTTGGAGGTTCCTTATAAGTATTAGGTAGCTGTTGGGAAGATAGCCCTTATCAGAGCAAAAGGCCACAAGACAAATGAGGTAGTAGGAAACACTTCAAGGTATTCCAGGGTGGGTTCTACCAATAGGGTATTCTTTCCGTTTGGAGGTTCCTTATAAGGATTAGGTAGCTGTTGGGAAGATAGCCCTTATGAGAGCAAAAGGCCACAAGACAAATGAGGTAGTAGGAAACACTTCAAGGTATTCCAGGGTGGGTTCTACCGATAGGGTATTCTTTCCATTTGGAGGTTCCTTATAAGTATTAGGTAGCTGTTAGGAAGATAGCCCTTATCAGAGCAAAAGGCCACAAGGGACAGCACACCAGGCAGAGGGGAATGTTCTACCAGGGAGTGTAGTTTTAAAAATGTACATGTATGCTCAGTAAGTGGTACTGCTGATGACTCCAGCTCACATATGAACTGCTGTACTACCTGAAGCTGTAGGCCTAAACAGCACAGTATGGTGTATGTTCACAGTCCCTAGTAACACTGTCTTGTGTGTATCCTGTAGTCTGCACAGATTAGATACCACAGGCATAGGTATCTGTAAGTAGGGGCACACAGTGCTATAAGGTACACAGGTAATGCTCATCTGTGTCGGCATACATCTGTGTGTTGTATGTATGTCTGTTGTGTGTTTAATGATGCCTGTACCATGCCCGCAATCACGTGTGTTACAGAGTATGTGTGTGTACCTAGCAACATGTATACACTGTTACAGCAGTATGCCAGCTATATTAACAACCGTGCACATATGTTAGGTAGGGGTATGGCATCAAAGACTAGGGTGGTTACCGGTAATACTGTAAATGTACATGACATTCATTGCATTGGATGACATATTTCTTCATGCATTAGCTTGATATATACCCCCGGGGCGAGGTTGTGCAATGTATCTGGTGTATACTGGTTTGTTATATGGAGTGTGGCAGGCACTGTTATCCAGTTGTGGGCTGACCACTAATATGTGATATTGAACATGTGTATCCTCTGATAGACAGATAGATGCTATATATGGCAGTTAAGTGATATCTGTACTTCATATCTGTACTTCATAATGTTAAGTGTGCCACATGACATGCTCACACATATCTTTTAATTGTCTTCCAGGGTTATGGCTCATCAACGTAATCCATCGTATTCAGCTGTGGAGGAGCAGGAAATTCTGAACAGTCTGGTGCAGCACTATAACCTGCTTTTTTCCAGGGCCAGCCAGCACCAGCATGACCGTAATGCACTGTGGCAAGACCTTGTTTGCCGGGTAAATGACATAGGCATGCATAACCAGACATATGAGCAGGTACGCCATCACTGCAGTGATTTAATTAGACATGTCTGGTGGAATGCGTCTGATATCCATAGGCAACAGCTTGCCACAGGTGGTGGGGTGGCCATACATCCCCCCTCACCAGAGTGGAGGAGCTACTCCTAAGCATGGTAGACCCTGGCCTACAGCAGCAACAGCATCACACATGTGTCACCATGGAGGCCGGAGCCACCCAGCAGGATGACATGGAGCATGCAGGTAATACGCCCTAGCTGTAGACTACCGTTACCTGTATTGTTAGAAAATGCATATGTGAGATGTGTACTGTGTGTTTAGCAGTTGTGCTGCCTAACATGTGCAATACTGATATTTGGAATAGTATCCTTACACCTGTGACTGATGACTGTTGTTCCACTGTCGTTTAGCACACTCACAGTAGCAATGCCACAGTTGTGGCCACTGACAAACTGTGTCATATTCTTCTAGGTCCCCCTGGTGTGACAGCAGGGCAGACGATACATGCTGGTGAGTGTGTTAACACTTTAATATTGGTAATGAAATGTGCATGTCATAGGTGAGGTGTAGGCCATGTACACGTAACACACCTACGCATAATGCATGCTGTGCATGTTTGCTGTGAGACATCAGTCATCTCAGTAAAGTCAGTAGCTGCCTCAATCACATGCAATGCACAGTGCAGCAGACACAATTGTGAAAACACTGTACTGCACATTGGATATGCATAGTTGCTACAGCTGTACATAACAGAACACGTTTATCATACACAGTACACGAAAACATGCTACATTTGGCATTGCCACACACCCGCTGTAAGATCACACTTCAGTATCCCACATGTCATGCACACACACATGATGTACCTCAGGGGTAGAGGCCTATCATGGGGCTGTGCAACACTCTGCAACACATAACATGGTCTGTTAGGCAATGCTCCCTATTGGGCACCTCACACACCCATGTACAAGGTGGCTGTGTAATTGAGAATGTAGCCATGGTACAGCAGTTCAGTTACAGCATGCTAGGCGGTGGTCTTGCACACATTAGTAGCTGTGAGTGACCACAAGATGCATGTTGATGATGGCACATGGTACTACATCCCATCCAGTTACAGTGACCACAGTACTACTCATAGCAGTCATTGCTTTGAACCTCAGTGTTGTGTGTAGGAAAACATATGCACCTATACACAATATGCATAGCATGTTGTCTGTGTGCTTACACATGCCAGTATACACAATATGCACAACAGTCACCATCCAAAGTGTCACATATGTGTCCTGGAATGCTAGTGGGTGTATAGGTCACTTGACACACATTGGGTATGTGTGGTGTTTAATGTTGCAGTTGTGTAGCATGACATGCCATGTCTGGCACCCACTTATCTGCAATATGTCCCACACTCACCATAACCACTGTACACTGCCCATGTCGAGCATTGGGATTACTTCACATCAGCATGCACCACAAATCCCGTGTGTGTACATAGCATGCATGTGCTACACCTGTGCCCACTATTATCTGCTATGGACACAGACACTGTACTCAAACATGGATATATATGTGTCACACAGATAACACATTCAACCATGGCATGTATACTTGTGAGTGATGGTGCACAGGGCATTGCAGAGCTGATAATACCTGCACAGCAATGTTGTGTCCATGTACACATTGTGTTCCAGGGTGTAGCCAATCACTGAACAACTACACAGTTGCATCAAAGCCATGTATACTGCCATTTAATAGGGGCGTCTACACTTGCACTGCATGGTCATTCTGCATGCTGACACATGTGTGGTGACTGTTTACCTTGTGATACTGACACCCACCTTCACCCACTATAGAGTATGTGTTGGATTGCTGGTATGTGTGTGTATGTGCTGTAGTGAGGAGTGTATTAGTGTTCATGTGTGCATGTGTGCATGTGTGCATGTTTACATGTGTGCATGTGTTCATGTGTGCATGTGTGCATGTGTGCATGTGTGCATGTGTGCATATGCAGACCGTAAAGTGTGTTTCCTGTCTTCCTCTCACAAGTGCTGAGTTAGGGGTTGGCGAAAGCAGCAGGCAACCTGAAGCCACTGCCACGAATAGTGGTGATGATGACACATGTATTTTGGCACAGGAAGATTTGACAGGGTCTGTCGTTGGTCCGCCAATCAACAGTACACAGCATTCAACCCCATCTATGTGCACACTCATACTGTCAATACATCCCTCACCACCAATGGCCATAGGCAAGGGACAGCATACAGTTGGCATTGACCAGGAGAGTGTGGTACCCATGGCACTTGCATCCCCTCACAGCAGCCATAGCCATAGACCTGGAACAGTACCACATAGGCGGAGGTCCAGGGGTTCTCGGGGGAGCATCACTGGTCGTATTGCCCCTGGCAGGCGTGCCCTCACAGGTCTTAAGATGACCAGTATGTTCTGGGCTGTAATGCAGGCTCAGGCACATATGGAACGGTACACCAGGCAGTGACTTATGGCGCAGAGGGCACATTACACCGCTATCAATGACAGCATCCGTGACTTTGCCGGTGCCATCCGGACTTACACCGAGGTCATTGATAGACATTGGGGGGAGACATTAGACGGCCTCCACAACATGTCTTCCATGAGCCAGGACCGTGCGGGATGGTTGCGACATAGAAGCGGATGCATGCCAGCAACAGCAACAGCTGGCAGTGGTCGCGGACGGCCCACAGTTCACAGCCGCTTCTGTAGTGGCAGTACAAGCCCCAGCAATGCTGGGGCTGGCCTGTCCATTGACCGTCCCAGTAGACCACGTGCAAGTGGCTCTGGCCAGTCCCAGAAGGGACATGGGTCCAGTCATCATACCTCTGCCTCTGATGGCAGTACCCAGTCAGGGTTGGTACCCGATACTGTCCGTAGCACCTCTGCCAGGTGCAGGTACTGTGTCCGTGGCCAGAGACAGTGATCTGTACAGCCTAGCAGTTACAGTCTGTGGCTGTCCCACAAACTACCGTATATGGCAGCCACATGTTGGAGCTGTTTGCATGCAGACACACACACATTAACCAAACAACTAGGGCTCACACATACACACACACATTACATCAACATTGGCCCATGCTGTACTGTTGTCCCTCTCACACACACACACACACACACACACTCACACACACACACACACACACACACACACACACACACACACACACACACACACACACACACACACACACACACACAGACATGTCGAATGGATGGTACAATGTCAGTCTCTGGAAAACAACAAAACGCCCTGTGCATATGATGATACCTGTGATGCCTCCTGTCATCTGCATCATTGACGGAGTGACAGGCTAACATGGTGCTGATGCACAGGGTGACACTATAGCAGTGTAGCAATAATAGCCAAGTTGTCAACAAGGAAGTGTAACAACATCCTTGTAGGTATATCTGAGCAGACATTATGCATGAAAGCTCTGATTGTCAATGTAGCATTGTTAACACCACTGTTAGGTCTGAGTATGTATTGTTCACACATGTGCCACTTGGCTGAAGTGCAATGTGTTGCTAGCATGTGTTAGTGAGTGGACAGTATGTGTGTGATGTGTGCAGTACAGATTAGCAAGTGTACATCTGTGAACATGGTGGGTGCACACTGTCTGCATGTACATGCATAGTGGACACATGGGACATGTGGCATACCCTGTCATACACATTGTTAACATCTCATAGTATCTTTCAATGGCCAATATGCATTCTACTACAGTTATATACTAACATGGGTAGATGTGTGTATGACATGGGTTGACACAATGCTGTGGGTGATACCGTTAATATCTGTCAATGATTTGCGGTCTGGTAGTATACACAACCTCAACAGCATGACTATAAGCAATCATTGGATGATGTCCTGACAAATGACAAACAATAGTAGGGAACTCAGTAACAATTGGATCCTTCCGGTGCTACACTATAACACTAACCAGTGGTAATGACCACCACCCATTCCTGTGACCACACCTGTTTGGCATATAGCCCCCTTAGGTACATGCAGACACACTAGGGATGTGTTCATCCAAATCTGGAAATGCATGCATTGGCCTACAATGCATTCCCTGGATGGGAAGCATATCCTACACAAGGGTATCATACAGACAGATACCTGTTGTATGATACATGCTGTATAGCAGTAAGCCGACTATGGCATAGTCATCCTCATGTACTATACATACTATCCCATCAGTACCACAAAGGTGGTAGCCCTCAACATGTATCTTGGGTACCAATGTGTACATACAGCCTCATGCTATGTCATGTGTCCCTTGGTATCCACATATCCATAGGTATTGTGGAGTCCCAAGGTGTATCACATAAGACATTAGCGGCCTGAATGCATATCCACAAGGCAGTCGTACACCTATAAAGACTGTCCATTCTTGGCAGTCTTTGTTGTGTATGACCATGTCTGACATATACCCCAGGCATATACCCTCACTCACACTACTCTTAAGTACCTGTCATGGGTGTGTGTGCCATAGATGACCTTGGCCACAGAACACAACAGTGGACGGCCTTGTCACATACATACATATGTGACCTACAATCTGAGAAGCAGCGGCACAACCTGTCAATGGAGACAAATGTATTCATGTAGTATGCAGGCTTCACACCTATGTACTGATTGAGGGGACATGTACACATATATATTTGCCACGCAGATACCTGATGTGTGCAATGCACTTACTGTTGTAATCATACTATGTCATACCATAGTAAAAGTAAAACCCACACCGCATTGACCAACAGTGACACACACACACACACACAGTCAGCATTTGCAGGATTCAAACCCCTACCTAACTATGTTATGATACTAGAGAGAGACACATTAACATGGCACACTATTTGCTTTACTGGCTAGTTTCCCTTCTCCGGCTGTATTTGTAGGATGGTGACATCATCAGTCTTTCCAAAGAGGAATGTACCTCTTTTAGTGTGTTTTCCCAGTCTCCAAAAAGGGCATTCCATTCAAAGACAATTGCACACACACTCACTGTTTGCAGGATTCAAAACCCTACCGAACTATGTTATGATACTAGAGAGAGAGAGAGACGCATTAACATGGAGTGCTATTTGCTTTACTGGCTGGTTTCCCTTCTCCGGCTGTATTTGTAGGATGGTGACATCATCAGACTTTCCAAAGAGGAATGTAGCTCTTTTATTGAGTTTTCTCAGTCTCTAAAAAGGGGACACCTCTCAAAGGAAACTGCACACATACACTCCCACACAGACTGTTTGCAGGATTCAAACCCCTACCTAACTATGTTATGATACTAGAGAGAAACCCATTAACACAGCGTGCTATTTGCTTTACTGGCTAGTTTCCCTTCTCCTGTTGTATTTATAGGATGGTGACATCATCAGACTGGACATGGTGATGTGTGTACACTTTGTTTTATGCCATTTCAGGAATAGTCCATGTGGGTCAGCTGGTGTCAACAGCTTGAACAAGACCTCAGAATCCTTACCTTGTGTGATCTATCTGTGGACACATTGACATTCCGTCATATGTCAACACATATTTATGCACAGCTTGTTGGTTTTGTGGATACTACATGTGTCTGGGATGTTGATAAAGGGCTATTCAAAGTCTATGTGACACGTGTAGATGTGTTCATTGATGTATGTCCTGGGTGGCTGCCTTGCAAACAGTCTAGCATGTTTGGGAACCATGATCCACACATGAACATACCACAGTTGGTAGGGTTGTGTGTATGTCAGCTTCCAATAGCTCTGTTTATGACTGCAACCATGATGGACTCCATGACCTTGCAGATCCGACTTCATAGGCGTACTGAACTTGACTTCCCATGGTGTGTTGTGCACCAACACTTGTGGGGAGTGCCATATGTAGCTATGACACATTCACCGGTTCCACATCCTGTGTAGGGGGTGAGGTTCAGCTGACTGTTCAGGTGCAGGATCTGTTTGTTCTGTAGTTTGTGCATGACACATATTGAGAATCAATGTATTCCACTTACTGCCACGCTTTTGGCAGTGGGGGTAGCTGCTCATCCATTCTCCATGTGATATCTCCTGATATGATGATATGGACTATTGTCAGTGCGAGGTGGGTATGTACATATGGGCCTGTCTGTCATGATGTCAGCATTGTCACTCAGGTACAGTTGGCCCTGACTCAGGACATATATGGGTGTACATTGCTATTTATGACATAGCTGAAGGAGGTATCATGATTCAGTCTGGACTCCTTCTCAGCTACTCTTTACAAACCACCAATGACCATGAGCACTAATCCCTGTTATACTCTTTTACACGCTTAACACCCTACTGCTCCTTTGTGATCAGGCTGCAGAGTATGTCATCATAATATCCTGGCATGTCCAGGGGTCGGTTTCGTGTGTACTCTCCAGTCCAGCTGGTGGATATTGTGATATTGACACAATGTCACATCTGCATCATGTACACAGACAACCCTCTCCTCCTCCCGACAAACTCAGATATATGTGTGAGATGCACCTATATAGACATACAGGGTGCTGAACTATCTTGACCCATGACTGGCACAGTCTATCAGGTGGTGAAGGTAACCACACACACCCCATATCAGTCTCACATATCCTCTAGCAACAGCACTCAAACCACATTATCACACATAGACATACTTGGATGCTGTAAATGTACTCTGCCTAAGCAGCAGAGACCTCCAAAGCAGACACACACACACCTGCTACCCCACTATAATACCCACATATCACATAGTTCACAATGTCAGTGTGCCTCACAGTCACTGCCCTTCGGGCAAAGCAACACACCTAATACACTTGTAATAGGCGACACTTATTGTCAGACACACTGACGTACCACTCAACAGCCCTAACAAGGGAATAGTCGCTTTGGGCTGTCTGTCAGGTGCCAGGATCTGCTGCATAACACAGGCAGTCAGGTCACTCCAAAGCAAGTACAGGACTGGCACCATCATTGTCCATGCTGGTGAGTATAACCTCAGACGTTACTCCCTGGACCACATGACATGATACATGGAGGAACACTCTGATCATGTAGCCCAGGCCAGTATGATCCTGACCTTGTCTAGCATCTTACACCCATCAATTATGATGTCACAGTATATGAACACACATATCACGTTTAACAGTTGCCTAACAAATTTGTTTAATTCATAGGGGATACAGTGTCTGTCAGCCTATGGTGACATGTTCAACATGCCATGTAGCTTTACTATGGACAGCTTGCACCTGTCACCCTTGGACTTTGGAATGCTGGCTAAGGCTCTTGTTACCACCACTTTTTTAAGCAGGGCTCAGAAGACAAACCCACCTCCATAGACATTACAGGTTAAATGAAACTAAGGGTAATGCTGCTCAACAGCAGATGTGTTAACCTCATATTGCGGCCACTCAGGACTCTCCTCAGTATGGAGGATAGCGATATCTGTGCACTAACAGACGCCTGGCTCAGGCTTGCTTATGCACACCAGCACTACCAGGTTATGTTTCATACCATGCTGAATGATAACAAGACTTGGAACAGACAACACAACTAGGGGGAGTATCCATATACATCACAGATACACATGCCTCCGGGTTAGTAGCACTGCACAAAGCATCACAGACCATACATATGCAACTACCATTGTGCAAAACTGCCTTTCAGTTTTTTGCCTGCTACAGAACACACTCACAAACTCAGGAACCACACTCGGCTTTCATGGGAACTATGGAGAATATGAAGGTCTCCACAAACACCATTATATTGTGTGACTTCATATACACAAATATTGACTGGGGATACTACTCAAGCCCCGACACCCTCACCCAATAGTCGCTACAATTTGTAGACTCTTATGCTATGGCACAACCAGTCAGCACAGCCACAAGGGGGAATACATATTGGACCTGATCATCACCAACATGGGGACTCTATGTTCCACACCAGTGATATACCCCTCATTGGTAAGGTTAGAACATACATGTATCTCAATGGACATACATATACCCTCCACACTCCCATCCTGGGTAATCTTGGTGAACTTCTCATGAGCCAATGTCTCACTTCACCGGAGCAAGGTGGTATCCTTCCGAGACCCTGAGACAGTGGCAAATATGGCTCACACTGCTGCATCCTTTACATACACATTCTATGGGCACCTAGTGGACTGCATGGATTGTGCTATCCCAAATAATAACAGGACTCACTACTCCAATGGTAGGGGACCTGTCTGGTAGACCCCAGCCATTAATAAGCTGTACAACATCAGGAGGAAGCTACTGCATAATAGAGCACAATCCCAGACTGGGAAGGCATCTGTGATCTGTACTAGCAGACAGCTATGATCACTCATGAAGTTTTCTAAGGGCCACTTCTACCAGACAATTGCAACAGACATGTAGGACTATCACACAGCCTTCTTCAGTTATGTCAGGAACCTGGGTGGACACTCACTGATATGCTGTGAGTTACTGCATACTGACTAAACCTACCCTGAACCCACTGGCATTGCCAACATCCTGGCAAACAGGTTCAGTGCAGATGTCTCCCACCCATCCCCCCTAAGGAGCAACTATCCATCCCAACAGAGTATAATCTCCCTGACATCACACAGTAACAGGTGAGTGCTGTCCTCCCCAAAGCGTACATCACAGTATCAATGTGACCAGACGGTGTCCCAGCCTGCATCTTACACGAGCATCATGACAGGCGTAACCCTCACATTACATCACTGTTCAATATCGGAGTTACCACAGGATATGTACCCAAGGAATGGCGTACAGCGACAGTGGTCCCACTCCAAAGAGTTGGCGCCACAATGGACCACAGACAATATTGCCCTATAAGCCTAACTAGCCTGTTCTGCAAAGCTATGGAGCGTATTGTCATGGGACTCATACACATAGACATCGGGAACACTGTGTCCTACACATTTCAGCGTTGTTGTGGGCAGATCTTGCCTCTTGAACCTGTTTGTATTCTTTAAACAGCTAACAGGTCCATCGACATAGGGACGATTGTTCACACAGCCTACCTGAAACTTGCAAAACCCTTCAACACAATAACCCACTGGGCCATTATGCATAGGCTCACCAGCTTCGATATGGACACATATCTCACACAATGGATTGATACCTGGATCAGGGATAGTGTCCACATGGTCAGAATTGCAGGAGCCATGTCTGACTATACACCAGTTACACGTGGCATGCCACACGGCTTGGTCCTGGGACCTTTCTTGTTCAGTATATATTTGTCTGATGTACAGGCTACCACAGGGGGAATATGGCTGAACATGTTTGCACTTGACTGCAAACTGGGTGCCATGATCAACTCTCCAGATGCCACATGCATACTCAAACAGGGTCTCACAGAGATGGATGTCTGGTGCCTGAGCCATGGCCTACAGCTAAATGCCATCAGTTGCATAGTCATCCCCTTTGGGAATAACAACATGCCCACACATTACCACATAAGTAGTACTCCATTACATACAGTAGGAGTTGTTAGGGGTTTGGGGACATGACTTGTTCGTACTGTCGCCTTTAACATTTATGTTGTCAAAGTGGTTGGACACACCTTCTATGTGGGCCACCTTATCCCATATGGTTTCACATCTAGATCAAGTGAGGACATTGTGCCCCTATACTCATCACATCCATGCTTGGTTACAGTGCCACATTTGAGGTGTACCTTACCTGACACCTGCAGCAACTGTACTGGCCACAGAAGTTCCTCACCAAGCAGATCTAGGGACTCACAGAGATGCCCTGCACAGTTCGGATGCAGTAACTCCAGCTCTACTCAGTCGCTTACCACCTACTCAGATATGATGTGTGCCTGTTGTTTACAGATATACCCAACCCAGAATTACTGGACATGCTCCACCTCAGGATATCCAACTCCCTTGGAGCTACACACTCCAGGGACGTATACCTCAGCACAGATGTTAATAGGACATGGTGGAGGGACAGATTCTTATCCCAGAGGCTCCACTCACTCCAGAATGTAATCCCAGTTTCACATAGGCAGAGCCACCCACTGACCAACTACAGGAGACATCTTGACGACTGTATGGGTGATCATATGTTTACCCCTGGGATATCTTCTGTGTCCCTGCTAGACAGAGGCACACTAGCCTAA
Source organism: Protopterus annectens (assembly GCF_019279795.1). Classification (NCBI taxonomy): domain Eukaryota; kingdom Metazoa; phylum Chordata; order Ceratodontiformes; family Protopteridae; genus Protopterus; species Protopterus annectens. The sequence continues at coordinate 725,272,793 of NC_056746.1, read as the reverse complement.
ACGTACATGGGCTATCTTGTGTGACCTACTATTCACACACACAGTGTAGTAATCTGACAGGGTTGTGAATGCCAAACACACTCTGGCTAGGCTTGTACATGCCCTAGGGCAGATATCCTAGTATCGACCTCTGAACCTATGCTAATGTTCAATATGCACACTGTTTATTGCTGATAATGTTTGCAGGTATTTATTGTCTTTGCTTTACCAGTTTCTATGAACAACTTTGGTATCTGCAGAACATATTTGATTATGACAGGGTTCCCCTATATTATAGATGTGTCTGTTGTCATATAACTGTGTGCACAGGGCAGATTGCTGTATAGTGACAGGTTCCTCGGTTAACACATTCAAATACCAGATATGCGTGGCCCACTGCTGTACTCAGACATGGCCTAAGTGTGTGAGCATGCCCAGTTCAGCCATTCCGTGTTTTGTTGCCTGACATTTGTCTCATTTATTTAAGTGTGTGAGCATGCCCAGTGTGACCTTTCAGTATGTTGCTATCTGAGGTCCACTACATTTGTTGATGTGTGCGAACATGACCGATATTAACATTTATACTGTGCGTGTTGGAAGTCAAGTTCTGTTCTCACTGCAGGACTCACCTTTGTGTCATAACTCGACAAGGATTATGCTGTGCCTGCAGGGTTTCCATGAAATACTTTGCACAGACTTACCAACATTCCTTCATACAGGCTGACCACTGCAGTACTGTCATGGTTTAGTGGTTCATTACTTTGGCTATAGTGCACAGTATTCTGGATTCGAGGCCCATCACTGCTTTATATTTTCATACTGAGCAGACCAGACTGCTTAAGGGCCAGTTAAGCAAATATGAGCATGTTGGCTTTTATTCAGCTATGCCCTACTTAGACCAGGCTTGTCCGACATTGCTCAATATTCACCAACATTGCTGGACGTTGCCCAGTATTACTGAACATTGACCACAGTTGTGCTAGTTGGTGTGTGTGAATTTGTTTACATATACTACATGGTGGTAAATGCTGTTTAGCACTGCTTTATATTGCTTAACACATGGCAATCATGCCTTAGGTGGTGCTGCAGGGCTGCCTGTGTCGGATGCACATACTACACTCCCTGTACATGTTTGAAAGCAGGTAGTGTCAACTTAGGCATCCCTTTTACTATATGTGCGAGTCGGAGAGTGGTATCATTTCCAGAGTTCCTACTGAGCCAGTGCATGTGCTATGCATTGCCTCTTTGCCAAGGCCAAAGCATACTGGGCATGCCTCCTTCTGCCTACTGGGGCAGGCTCAGATTGTTCCTCCTCCAAGTCACGCTCTGCCTGTGATGGCCTTGGCAATGGTGGGGGGCTGTTTGGCCAAGGCCTATGCTGGTCCTGCTGCAGCTGTTTTTGCAGGATCATATTATGTAGCATAGCACATACCATGACAATTTGGGTACATGTAGTTGGTGAGTACTGCAAGGCTCCACCAGATGTGTCCAGGCACCAGAACTGTGACTTGAGCAGCCCAAACACACGCTCTATTACATTACGTGTTTGTGCGTGTGCCTCATTATGGAGTTTCTGTTCAGGTGTGTGTGTATTTCTGATGGGTGTCATCAGCCACGGCTCCAGTGCATAGCCAGCATCCCCCACTAGGTGACCATGTGGGATGTCCCCATTGGCAAATGTCTGGTACAGCTGCGTCAGATGCCCCATATGGGAATCATGGTAGCTTCCAGGGCAGCCTGCACACACATTCAGTATTATGCCCTGGGCATCACACATGACCTGGCAGTTGATGGAGGGGAAGCCCTTGCGGTTGAAGTAGACCCTACCCCACTCGCCAGCTGGTGCTTTGATGTGTATGTGCATGTAGTCTATTGCACCCACTACCTCAGGTTATTCCACTATTTGCTGGAAGAGATGCATATTGCTGGCCAATACCTCATGGGAATTGGGGAAATATACATGATCACCGACATGTGCTGACATGGCATCCAGGAAATGGTGTAGTACCCTGGATGCTGATGCCTGTGATATCCCCATCATATCACCAGTTGGTCTCTGGAAGGTACCTGTTGCTAATATTCTTAGGCCAACACATACCTTGGTTTCCACTGGGATGGGTTCCCTCTGTTGGTTCTGTGTGTGAGTTGTGGCCTGCACACCTCAACAATTTGCTGCAGGAGGTCTCTGTCCTCTCTATAGAGTTCCACTATCTCCAGCTCATGTAGCCCCTGGTAGGTTACGCTGGGCCTGTATACTCTTCTCCGTCTCCTCACTGTGGGTTGTCCAGCAGCATTTCCATTGTCACCACCCTCAGCATGTTGCATATGTCGCTTTATAACAGCACTGGCAGCCCCTAACATTTCTTTGTCTCAGTAAAGCTTTTTCAGTTTTCACTTCTATTAGCTTACTGCAGTGTCTGTTGTGAGAAACATAATGGACTGCTGTTTGCAGAGTTTTAAGTGCTAGGCTGGGCTGGACTAGTGTACTGCCTGTGTAATTGCCTGATTCTGATTGTTTTCACCTGCTAGCTCTGCTAGTACTCCCTGGTAGTTTCCTACTATTTGATGTGCTTCCTTTTTCCTTTCTGTTTCCTCAGGGGGTAGAGCACTGTGCACACAAGTACAAACACGCACACAGCAGCTAACACGCGTGTACACATGCTTACACGGACTAAAACTTGCTTATTCAGGTTAAAATGCGCACACACCAGCACAAACACGCTTACAACTCTTTAAACAGCCTTATACATGCTTACTCCGGCTTAAACGCATGCACTCACGCTTACATGAGCACACTCTGTCTTACTCGGGTTTACATGCGTGCACACGCATGCATACCCGCTCAGCAAGAAAATTTGGTGTTATCCACGGCATACACCTTCCATTTCTTGCCTTTCCCTAGCCTACCTGTTGACACACCTTTTTCCATGATGTGTAAATGACAGCTGACACATGCCACTCTGCTCCAATGTGCTTCACTTCTTTCATACATACCCCCCTCGTGATGTCACATATCTTCTACTATGTTACTCCCCTTATCCTACTCCTACACTGCACTGACTGTGCTCATTTGCTATGTAAACTTGTGATTCACTATCCTAACACTCATTTACATAGGATTGCCTACTAATGCTTGGTTACATGTCTTAGACTGAGCTTCCCCCCCTTAGCAACCTCTACTCGGTGGCCATGTTGTCTTCAACCTGCCATTCCCTTGCATTATACATTAACAATTTCAATAAAATCCACATTTCTGGGTTTTAATTTTTAGTATTCTGGGTTTTAGAGCGCAGCGCGTTTGCGTGGTGCTGCCCTACGCTTAAACATCGGAAATCGGCGAAAAAAAATAAAATATTTTTATTTTCATATTACATCAGGAAACATTTCCCATGGCCGTATATTTGGCCATTGGCATGCTTACCGCACTGGATGCCACCTTTATTTGGAGCTGTCACGGTTCCATTTTTCTGTTTGCAGAATGGTACTCAGTTGTCAACTGAGTACATTTCTGCAAATAACACTGCTCTTACTCGGAAAGGTTTGGGTTTCCTGAATCACAAATCTACCTCATTTGCATGCCTTTTGCCTACATTTGAGGTAATTTGCATATCCCAGCCCTGTCCGTGTAAGAGCCATTTTAGGAGCTCTCTTACACACCCCTGCAGGCTGTTCCTGGATTGCTCGTTGGACATGATGGCTGCATGGAGTCTTACTCTACTCTAAGACTCCGTGCAAGCCTTCATGAATCTGGCCCACAGTTTTACCCATACCAAAACAAAACAATGACTGTAGTCAAAAAAAAAAAAGCCAAACAGTACCCCCAACATCCCATGTGATGGATGACAAACAAAGTCACTACAAAGTCCCTGTTACCTGTGAACCTCTGGGCAGCAAGCCACCAGATGTTTCTGCAGCATGCAGTCCCCGTAAAATGACTCTTCTCTAATGCTGAGCACATGAGCCTCCAGTTCTCTATCAACATATCCAGACTCCTCGGGATCTTAATGACTCTCCACAAGGGCTTTGGATGTCTTGTCCACTGTACACATTCTACTATCACATTTACCCAATTGCCAGTCTTTCCTTGATTCCTCCATTCAATGGATGTCCACTAAACACACACACACACACACACACACACACACACACACACACACACACACACACACACACACACACACACACACACACACACACACACACACACACACACACACACACAAAGCCACATAGAGAAAACAAATGCTACCTAAGTCTTAACACCTGCACTCCCGATGAACTCAAAGCATGTCAGCAAATGGGCATTGCCTGGCCGCATACACAAGGACCTCTAAAGTCCACAGACATGTGCACAAGAATTCAAAACATCACTCGCCCCTCCTGAGTTGCAGACCAGCAGCCAGTGGACACCCCCCACACTACCCCCCCATCAGAGAGAAGAAGCCCGCCAACAAAAATGGCTGCCAACTGGGAGGGCAAAGGCCCAAAATGCAGAAAATGCATACTCTGCCTAAAACTCCGCAAGGAGCAGCAAAAGCTCCCAAGCCTCCTTCATCCCCAGTCACACCACAAGCACGCGCGACCAATGGCAATCCTTCGTGGGCATCCCATAGCCCCAGATCAGCCTCTGCCAACCAACACAATGAGCAAAACAAAGAATTCTGCCCACAAACCAGACAAACAGCAATGAACATGCCAAAAGAGAAAACAAACCCAAACAAAACACATCCAGTGCCCCACAACCACCACTGACTCCCCACCAATGACTCGCCAACCAATATGGCCCAGTAACATATTAACATATATAACATATTAACATATATCCAGTAACAGTCCTTGGTAAACCTGTAGCTTTCTAGCAAATTCCAGAGCATGTACAGTCTCAGTGAAGCACAAAAATGAGTTAGCAAACGCAAAGCATGTTCCGTCACCTCATAGTTAACTGTCATAATTGTGGTGGTAATCATGTTCAGATAGAATGCTGTACATCTGTCAAGATCAGGAAAAATTATTTTTCCAGCAGATATTTTGCAATATTTGACAAACACTACGCAGGATTTTTTGCCAGGTCGAAAATTTAACAGTTCACAGATAGCAACATTTGATGTATCTCTGATGGTAGTTAATGCTAGAAGCATTAATAATAAAGTTTTTTTTTATTGGAAAATGTGCTACGTTCCCACAAGATTGATGTTGTTATTTGTGAAACATGGTTAAAGAACAATGACTGGAAAGCAGTTCTGTCAGGGTATAAATGTTTTTACTGCAACAGACATTCTAACAAAAAATCAGGTGGAGGTGTTAAGTTAGGGATTAAAGATAGTTATGAGACGTATGATTATTACATGCTCAGTGATAACAACAATACTATAGACTGTGTAACTGTGACAATAAAGACAACTCTGTAACATATAACAATTGTTGGAGTGTATAGACCACCAAAGTCAAATGCAGACAACCTAGAAGAATTCATACATTTCTTGCACGAAACACAGGAGGGAAGAATAATATTAGCTGGGGACTTAAATTTACCAGAAACAGACTGGAATAATATTGATTCAACAGCATTAGTAAGGAAATTATTCTCAACGTATATTCTGGAACAACAATTGCTTAAGATTGTAAAAAAACGTACCAGGGGAAAGAACATACTAGACATTCCCCTGGATTCTCAAAAGTTTACATGGAATGCAAGATTGGTACAGGAGTTCAAGGAGGCAATATGTATGCCATGCAATCCAGGAACAGCCTGCAGGGGCGTGCACGAGAGCTCTTGAACTAATCTTGCATGGACTAAGCCCTGGTATGCAAATCACCCCATTTGCAGGTGAAATCCATGCAAATGAGGTGATTTTGCAATTCAGGAAGCTCGCAACAGTCCGTGCAAGACTAGTGCAATTTGCAGAAATGTACTCGGTTAGTAACCAAGTACATTTCTGCAAAATCCAAAACAGAGCTATGACACCTCCAAATAAAGGCTGCATATCATGTAGTAAGCATGTCAATGGCCAAGTATAAGGCCATTGGCATTGCAAACAGTTTAAAAAATAAAAAAAATCAACTTTTATTTTTTTAGCTGATCTCGGCTGTTTAAGCGTAGGGCAGCAGCGTGCAAACGGGATCGGGGGAAAATAATAAAATAAACCTAAAATAAGCATTCTAACTAAAATCAGTATTCTGCCATGCAAGCCAATGTCAGGCAGAAGACAATCTGGCCAGTGATTAGTGGTAGCTAAGGGGGGAGGCTCAGTATGAGATGTGTAACGATGCATTAGAAAGCAATCCTATGCAAATGAGGGGAAGGATAGTGAATCCCAGTTTTCCCCAGCATGTGAGTCATGTTCCAACAGTGTAAGAGTAGGAATAGCCTGGTGCAAGCTTTTTGCATACTGTAAGTCGATTGGAGCTCTGTGGCTCGGGTTTGCTAGGGGTGTGTCTAAACCTGCTTAGCACTCTTCACAAAGCCTAAGTGGGTGTGCACGCCGCATACCAGGATTTACAGGAAGAAAAATTATGTTAAACCTGGAAATAGCATCAGTGTGCACATTTGAGCACTCCGTTTATGAGGCACACCCCCCAGGCTTAAACAGTAAGACAACGGGAAGGCAAAACAGTAGCAGGAAGGTAATCAAGGAGAACTAGCTTAGCTGGCAGGTGCAATGTATCAGAATCAACCAATTATACAGGCAGCAGACCAGCCCAGCCCAAAACACTAATATAAACTAAGTAAACACCTTTCCTTTTGGTTTTTCCCACACTCTACACCACCGGTGTAAACAAGTGGGGAACTTTTAACACTCAAAACAGCAAAATGTTAGGGGCTGCAATAGCTATCATACAACATATGGAAGAGGCTGAGGGTGGTGAGGATGTGAATGCTGCCAACCAACCCACAGTGAGGAGATGGAGAAGAGTGTACAGACCCAGGGTAACCTACCATGGGCTACATGAGCTGAAGATAGTGGAGTGCTATAGGGTGGACAGGGACCTCCTACAGCAAATTGTTGAGCCATGCCTGACACACAGAACTAACAGAGGGGAACCCATCCCAGTGGATACTAAGGTATGCGTAGGCCTAAGAATACTAGCTACAGGTACCTTCCAAAGGCAAACTGGGGATATGATGGGGATTTCAAAGGCATCAGCATCCAGGGTACTCCACCAGTTCCTGGATGCCATGTCAGCACATGTCGGTGAGCACGTATATTTCCCCAACCCCCCTGAAGCGTTGGCCAGCAATATGCATCTCTTCCACCAAATAGTAGAATACCCTGAAGTAGTGGGTGTAATAGTCTGCACACACATATGCATCAAAGCACCACCCGGTGAGTGGGGTAGGGTCTACATCAACCGCAATGGCTTCCCCTCCATCAACTGCCAGGTCGTGTGTGATGCCCAGGGCATAATAATAATGAACGTGTGTGCTGGCTGCCCTGGAAGATATTACGATGCCCACATCTGGCATCTGACTCAGCTGTACCAGGGATTTGCCAGTGGGGACATCCCACATGGTCACCTAGTGGGGGATGCTGGATACACACTGGAGCCATGGTTGATGACACCCATCAGAAATGCACACACACCCGATCAAGAACTCCATAATGAGGCACGTGCACAAACATGAATCATAATAGAGCATGTGTTTGGGATGCTCAAGTCATGGTTCTGGTGCCTGGACACATCCGGTGGAGCCTTGTAGTACTAATCAGCTACATGTACCCAAATAGTCCTTGTACATGCCATGCTACACAATATGATCCTGGGGAAACAGCTGCAGCAGGCACAGCATGGGGCAGGGCCACACAGTCCCCCACCATTGCCAAGGCCTGCACAGGCATAGAGTAACTCAGAGGAGGAAAAACCTGAGCCTGCCTCACTAGGCAGAAGGAAGTGTGCCCAGTATGCCCTGGCCTTGGCAAACACATAGCACATACACTGACACAGGAGGGGCCTAGGGAATAAAACCTCCCTCTGACTCTCACATATAGTAAAAGGATGCCAAACATTACACTACCTGTAGCTAACCATGTGTAGGGAGTGTACTATGTGCATCTGACATAGGCAACCCTGCAGCACCACTCTCAATACTGGGACACCCACAAGGTAGGTGACTCACACATGCCAGTCATGGGGGGATCACTTACCGAACAACAGTCACAGCCAGCAGGACAGGTGTAGACAAACACAAACAAATGCTATGCTATGGCTTCTGAATGAGCCCTATGGGTAACCTCCCCTCAGGCCTACACAGAGAGACTACAGCAGGCCAGACAGTGGGATGCCATTTCTAAAGGCTAGGAAGTTAGAAACTAATATGTATGTAATTAAAAGCTAAGATCTGTAGTACACTGGAATGCCTCTAGCCAGCATGGTAGGTAAGACTATAGACTGAAATGGAGTACCCAACATACCAGTACAGTCCTAGCAAATGTGTACAGGTGTACACCTCCATCCTATGTAGACATATAGTAACAGTCAGGTGTGCCCCCCCAATCCTGTGTAGAAATGTAGAAATAGTCAGGTGTGCCGTTTCTCCCATCCTACATAGAAATATAGTAACAGTCAGGTGTGCCCCTCCCAATCCTGTGTAGAAATGTAGAAATAGTCAGGTGTGCCCCCCATCCTACATAGAAATATAGTAATAGTCAGGTGTGCCCCCCCAAACCTGCGTAGAAATGTAGAAACAGTCAAGTGTGCCCCTCACTAGGCAGAAATGTAGTAACAGCCAATGAAAAATGATTGATGGATACCCTGCAGAGACAGCATACTACATGTTGGTGTACAACACAAAGGTCAGCACTGTAGTACAAACTACCTGGACTTGATCCACACATGCAGTACAGACGGCTATACTGGGCATGCTCACACACTTAGAGAAATGAAGACAATGTCAGACGACAACATACTGAAAGGTCATACTGGGCATGCTCACACACAAACACATGAAGGCCATGTCTGCAAACACCAATGGACCAGACATATCTGGCAGTCGCAGTTGTTAGTGCAGACACTTGTCAGTATGCCCCACTCATGCCTTGCACACACAGTGGATAGGAATACTGACATATATGTAAGGACAACACACTATAATAAACCAAAGGTAGATGGACATAGATGTGTGGAAGAGGGTGACTGTGACAAGGAGCCATCCAGGGATGTCCCACCCAGCACACAGCCAAAGGGCCCCAAATAAATGAGATGCAGATGTCACTCACTGCAGATACTAGCCACCAGTAGCTTTCAGCATTACAGACTATGTTGTGCATGTGCCAGCTGTGCAACATGACTGTACAAGGAAGTAGTCATCTAACAGCTGTATACATGTATTTGTGAAATGTGACCCTGTGTGTGCCCACAAGTGGTGTGTCAACCCCTAGATGAATAGGTTATAGCCCATGCACACACACTGCCCTCCTCATAGCCCTACTATGACAAGCCTGCTGAGGTCATCCAATGTGAAATACACCTTTGGGAGAGCTGTAGCCCAATAATCTCTGTGGCGCATCCCATAACTGCATACTGCTGTAGTGTGATAAAGTAGTTAGGTAGGTGTTTTAATCCCAGACATGGCAAGTGTATGTGTGTGTGTGTGTGTGCGTGTGTGCGTGTGTGTGTGTGTGTGTGTGTGTGTGTGTGTGTGTGTGTGTGTGTGTGTGTGTGTGTGTGTGTGTGTGCCTGTCTCTGTAGAGAGCAATGCTTTGTAGGGTACTCACACTGCCTACAAGTCATATACTCAACTTTGGCAAGGCTGTTGATGTTATCCACCTAGAAATACATCTCTGGAAAGGTTGTAGCCTAGTAATCTCTGTAGTGTGTCCTGTATCTATGTACTGCTGTAATGTGATAAAGTAGTTAGGTAGGTGTTCTAATCCCAAACATGACAAGTGTGTGTTTGTCTGTGTAGAGTGAAATGCTTTTTAGGGTACTCACACTGCCTACAAGTCATATTCTCAACTTTGGCAAGGCTGCTGATGTCATCCACCGAGAAATACACCTCTGGAAAAAATTGTAGCCTAGTAATCTCCATAGCACGTCCTATAACTACATATTGCTGTAGTATGATAAAGTAGTTAGGTAGGTGTTCTAATCCCAGACATGGCAAGTGTGTGTCTGTTTGACTCTGTCTGTATAGAGAGCAATGCTTTTTAGGGTACTCACATTCCCTACAATTCATATGTTCAACTTTGGCAAGGCTGCTGATGTCACCCACCTAGAAATACACCTCTGGGAACATTGTAGCCCAGTAATCTCTGTAGTGCGTGTCATAACTGTGTACTATGGTGGTGTGATTTAAAACTGTGTTATGGTTCCGTCACCACCCATGGTGGTTCTGGATGTTTTGTGTGTGCTATAAGGTCTGCGTAGGGAGCAATGCATTTTAGGCTAGTTACATGCAGTACATTTCAAATGGCCTTCTTTGGCAATCCTGCTGATGTCATCCATTGTGAAATACACCTTTGGGTAAGGGGTTTTCAGGTAATCCACGTAGTGCATCCTATAACATCTCCATGCTGTAGTGTGATATACCCACACATGTCGGTCATGGATGATTTGTGTGTATGTCACTGTCTGTGTAGGGAGCAATGCATTTTAGGCTAGTCACAGGCAATACATTTCAAATGGCCTACTTTGGCAATCCTGCTGATGTCATTCATTGTGAAATACACCTTTGCGAAAGGGGCTTTGCAGTATCCCCATGGTGTATCCTATAACAGCTCCATGCTGTAGTGTGATATAGACCTCTGTTAGGGGTTCTATACCCACACATGTCAGTTGCGGATGTTTTGTGTGTGTGTCACTGTGTAGGGAGCAATGCATTTCAGGCTAGTCACGCTCAGTACAATTCCAATGCCCTACTTTGGCAATCTTGATGATGTCATCCAATGTGATATACTTCTTTGGGGAAGGAGTACTCCAGTAAACTCTGCGTTCTATAACTGTGTAGTGCTGTATTGTAATAAACTAGTTAGGTAGGGGTTCTACTCCCATACATGACAGGTGTGTGTGCCTATGTTTGTAACTCGTATCATGTGTGGAGGTGGTTGTGAGTGTGTGACACCTGTGGCCAATGTGGAGCGGGTTTTGCATATTTCTTATATGGTGACCCTACTATATATCACAATGTCCACCATACAGGGATATCAGATGTGAAATAACTGAGAAGCTGGGGTGAAAAGGCATACCCATACATGTGACATCAAGGCCAGGCAATCACAGTTAGCAACCCCAGTATTACCAAGAGCACACTTTCAACCCATGTCTCATACACACACACATGCCTAGGCAACAGGTAGTACACTGCATATTAGCCACTGATAGTAACTATGATGTGATAGCAGTGGACTACAGAGGGCATGGCACCCTGTCCATCTGTCCAATATGCATGTACATGCAGATAGTGCACCTCACCCATGTTTCCCAATGGACACCTGCAACACCTGTTGTGCCATCACATGTGACCCACAAAGGACATGCCATGCCTGTCAACATGCCCTGTATGGACAGATGCCACTGACACCAGGGAATTCCATTAGCATGATATCAATGTAGGTGCAGGGTAAACCTGATGCCCATTACCAATTCCAGCCACACGTCGGCAAGACTGGCACATCTGATGATAATCTGTGTTCACAACATGGGCCAGACACCCCAGGTACAGTTCCACATGTCACTGTACATGCATGTGGGAGGTGTGCACATCCCAGACACCATCCATTTCTTGGACTAAGGAACACATACATGGCAAGTGATGCACAACATTGGACACACACACAATAGTCACCCAGGTTACTGGATGGAGGATACAATACCCACCTGTGTGGACAAATGCAGAAAATACAGCCCTGAACCACAGTGCAGACCACTGTCATGTGGCCTGATGCCAAGGTATACCCATCGCCTAGCCTTGTATAGCCATCTGCACAGTCGACCACCAAACACCCATGCAGACATGCACCCATGCATGTCACTACTGGCACCCTGTGTGTTTGTGTGTGTGTTGCGTGGGATGTTTGTTCACTTCCACACTCACTGCAACCCCCATTCACATACTGAAGCATGCTTTCTGATGTCAGACACCTCCCCATACCCTTGGCCCATACAACCTCCATATGACCAGTGTGGTGCATGTGATACCTGCACAGTGATGCATTGTGATAATCCCACTACTAATGAGTTGTAATCCTGGCCCTGTCAAGTGTGTCAGTGTGTATGTGTCCCTGTGAGAGTGTGGCTGTGTTGACACTT